>NC_138755.1:14057779-14212385 GCF_965113315.1 Podarcis vaucheri
CAGTAACGGCTGCTTCTTGGGAGAAGAGCAATCACAAACCTAGACAGCATCTTAAAAAGCAGAGACATCACCTTGCCCACAAAGGTCTGTATAGTCAAAGCTATGGTTTTCCCAGTAGTGATGTATGGAAGTGAGAGCTGGACCATAAAGAATGCTGATCGCCGAAGAACTGATGCTTTTGAATTATGGTGCTGGAGGAGACTCTTGAGAGTCCCATGGACTGCAAGAAGATCAAACCTATCCATTCTGAAGGAAATCAGCCCTGAGTGCTCACTGGAAGGACAGATCCTGAAGCTGAGGCTCCAAGACTTTGGCCACCTCATGAGAAGAGAAGACTCCCTGGAAAAGACCCTGATGTTGGGAAAGATGGAGCCATTCTGCACCAGTTGCAGTTTATGGGCCAATCTTGTAGGAAGCCCCCCCCCCTCAGCATTACAGAAGCCACTCCATGAGGTTAGCAACTCAGCAGCCATTGGTGACCAGACATTTCATGCAAGCAAATGAGCAGACTGATGTCACGGTCCAGTCTATGGGCGATCGAAGTCCCGGCTGAGGACGTCGGGACCGTGGGCAAGATGGCGGGGTGGGAGCAGGAACGAAAGTCCAGAAGTCAGGGGTCTTGAGGGTCAAGGAGCAAGGAGCAAGGAATCACGAAGTCAAGGGTCCGAGGGTCAAGGAGCAATGAGTCATGAATTCAAGGGTCCGAGGGTCGAGAAGCAAGGAGTCACGAAGCCGAGGTCTGAGGATCAGGAAGCAAGACGCCAAATGCAGCAAGGCAGGAAATGAGTTGCTGTGGCAAAGGGCCAAAGGGAAATGCTACCCTTCTATCCCTTCCCGGCTCTTGCCACCAGGTGCAGTGAGTTACCAATTGGCCTCACCTGTGCGGCCGCGCCTTGCTTCTCCAGAACAAACTTAGGAAGGCCCCAGTCCTGTGAAGCCCTACTGGTCACAGGGCCTGGCTCCTGCACGCACTCTTGACAACTGCTGGTGGGGAAACAGATCCCTCCAGCCCTCCTCCTCCTCCAGCCCAACAGGTTTTCCACCAGAGGAAGGAAGTCTCTTTCCGCATTGCCATTATGGAAACACAACAGCCTAGCAGAAGAAAGACCAATTGCCTTTCCTCCTCTCAATTTGTTGGGTAGATGGTTTTTTTTTAAAAAAAGGTTACAGATAATCTCCCTCAGACTTTCCTGTTTCCTTACATGGGCATTATGTCTTCATAACATCATTTCTACCTTCCCCACTCGCCTTTCTTTCCCCTAAAGGGGAACTTAAAGTGGATCAAATTAACAAAGAATAACCAAATTAAAATACAGAAAGTGGAATGCAGAATAAATTGACCCAAACCCGGTTAGCAAAGAGGTGACATTTTTGACCCAGGTTTAAAACGAGACACATTTTTTAAAGGCTTGCAGCTTAAAGGGAGGGAGCCAACCAAACCTCTCCAGAAAGTTCCTCAGTCTGGGTGCCATGATATAAAACTTGCATCTCAGCCAAAATACACTGCAGACAGAGGTGGAATGCAGAGCAAAACTTCCTGCGTTGAATGCAGTGGACAGTTAGCATCAGACGAGACCAGGCAGCCTTTCAAATCTCCTGATCCAAACCATTTAGGGCTTTTCAGATAAGAACCAGTGCACAAATGATATTGTGGCAAGTGTACTTAAGTCAAGTATTTTCACTTTCTTGTGGAATTATCTATTGGCTGTGGAGCAGCCAAATGTCAAAGCATCATTTAAAACTTCCTAATGGTGTTTCCCCCCCCATTTAAGTGTGTGGGTTTAAAAAAAAAAAAAAAGTTTGGCGAAATCCATATGGCAAGCATGCTTTCCATAGCCTCTCATGTCACCTAACAACCCCTTGTTAACATATGGTCTCCTAAATGTAGATGTTCATCAGCTTGACTTTCTTTAAAGCTACTAGTAAAACATGCTTAAATATGAAACAGATGGCCAAGTGCACCTTGGGATAAATGTATTATTGGGCGGGGGGACCATCCCAGGTCTCTGAGTCCTCAGCATCACATTCATTTCCAATGTAGCTGGTTTTTTAAAACAAAAAAAAAAAACAAAAAACGTGGGCATGTGGCATACACCTGCTTCCTGATAGCAGGGCACTTCATGTGCTTTTCCTGCTCTTTCCGCTTTCCCCCATTCGCCAGCTTTATGGTTTCTATGAATTCCTATGAAGATAACCATAAGCTATTTTGGACCGTTTTAAATGAAAGGAACAAAATATGACAGATGGGTCGCAAAGCAACAAATTCTATGCACAGCTGTTTGCAAATGCTTGATATTGTTTTCTCTTTCAGAATACTAGAATGGGAAGCCGTTTAATTGGTTCAATCGGCAGTAGGAAGAAAACCATGTTCTCGATATGCAATTAACTGAACGGGATTTGTTATCGTGTCGGGCGGTGGAGACCAGGAATCCTGTTTTGCCCAGGCCTGCAGGGAGTTCAGTTTTACCATCAGCCTGATGAAGATCAACATCAGTCAGAACGTCAGCAGCACTCCATCCATCAGCATTGGTGACCACACCGCACTTGAGATGGTAGACAATTTTGTCTACCTGGGCTCCACCATAACCAGCAATCTCTCCATTGAAGCTGAGCCAGACAAGTGTATTGGCAAGGCAGCAATGGCTCGCCTCACCTCTCCAAAAGGGTTTGGGTGAATGTGATACTACTGTCCAATACCAAGATGAAGGTCTACCAGGTTCGCATGCTGAACATGATGCTTTATGGAAGTGAGTTGTTAGAATATGCTGAATGGCATAGAATATGCTGAAATGGCAAAAATGACAACGAAACTAAGAGGAAGAGACAACGATGAATTTAAGGAAGAATGGAAGATGTTTACTGCACGTACACAGAAGCATTGTACCCAGATTAATACATTAGCAGGGTTTTAGGATTACCTTGTAATTTTGTTATGATTGGACAATAGGTAATTTAAATGATTTTTAAGTTAAGTTTTAAGTTAACAATGGACACGCAGTACATTGGCAAACCAAGGAAGGGACATGGGGGAAGTCAATTTGTTTTGTATTATTTTGTATTGTTGCTGTTTTTATTTTTGTTATGGGGAGGGGCACTTCCGACATCAGGAGGAGGTGGTGTTGCGGGCTTCAGGCCCCCAACACGCACGTGGAAGCTGACTTCCAGCCCCCACACGATCAGGGGAATCCTCTGGCCGTGTCATCCCCCAAGCCAGCCGATTGGCTTGCCTCGTTTAAGGCAAGCGCGGCCCTGGGATCTCCCTCTTTGCCCAGCATAACCGCTACTGTTTCCCATCCACCCGCCCTTTAAGGTTCCCCTTCTGACCTTGCTATGGACCTCGGTTGGTCGCCGTTAAGGGGCCTAGTAGGAATTTTTCCACTTGGCAAATTGGCACCAGCCATTTGGTTTTTTCGCCTACCTCGTAGCAAATCGTTACAACTTCTTCGGCTTTGGTGGTTAGGCGTTGGTAGAGGTATTGTTATTTAGATGTGTTGGGGGGGGAGCGCCATCACCTCCCCCAAATATTGAAGGGTAGTTCGGTAAAGGATTCCGGGGGGGGGGCGTTGCCTTGTCTAAAGCCTATGGAGGCCAGGGCCTAAAGCACGCCCCCGAGCAGTGACCCCGGGGGGAGTTCCTAGTTGATGTGCATCAGCAGGGCTCTCCCTGCTGGTGTTAACCCTTCCCGGTCTTCAAGCAATCAGGCTGAAGCCGGATAGTCGGATAGGACCAATGCCTAAGCCAATACCGCTCTTACCTGTAGCCAATAAAGTTGTGGCCAGTTTTAGCCCATTAACCTTAAACAATGGCGTCATGTGTCTTTATTTCTACTGGGGGGAGGCGGGAACTTGCCACACAATTTATAAATTGTTATCCTATCCAAAGAAAAGAAAAGAAAAGAAAAGAAAAGAAAAGAAAGAAAGTGAGTCGTGGGCAACTTACAGCCGTCAGGAGCGATGCCTCAACACCTTCCACATGGAGGATTTTGGGTATCACAAGGTAGGACTGAATTCCAAACAAAGATGTGTTCTCCCAAGCCTACAGGTTCACACTCCTGACTCACCAACGTCTACACTGGCTTGGCCATGCCCACAGAATGGAAGACGGCAGGATCCCCAAGCACCTCCTCTATGGGGAGCTGGCTTCCGGCACCAGGCCCATTGGCAGAGCAACTCTGTGGTGTCTGCAGATGTGGCATGGAGGCTGGCAACATCAACTCTGCCATATGGGGAATCCCTTGCAGATGACCGCAGTGCCTCGAGGCTGCATTTATCCACAGCAGTGCCCAGTGGAGAAATGACCATTGGGAGGATCACAGAGAAGAAACGCCATGATGTATCAGTAGCAGCAGCACCAGATGCCTTCCTTTGCCCTGGCTGCAACAAAACTTGTCTCTCCTGCATCAGTCTCTACAGCCACAGCTGGCACTGAAACTGCCCAACAGCTTGACCTCAGTCCCAAAGGCACACTTCTCCATTGTCTCCTTATACAGACAGATGCCAACGACTATAACAGGTTAGTTATAGCTTCTGAGCTGGAACAGCATTTGAATAAGAGCACAGCCCCAGTGTTTAAGCTTATCGCCATTCTAATCCGGAGCTACATTTTGCCAGCTTTCCCCATTCATTAGCACCTGTGGAAGTTTAATAGTAGGTCTTATCCCCAGTGGAGTGGGGAACATGTCGATATAGTTAAGCACAGTGGGGCTCAGTCCCGACTACAATGTCTGGGCATTATTGTAATCCTGCTAGCTAGCCATTAATTCTGATATTGATACCCTATTTATAATCACATTGTGCACAGGGAATGAGTCCAAAGGAACACGAAAGAAATTCTTGGCATAAATGGCACTTCAGCAAGCACGACAGTCAGCAAATGTGATTTCGTTCTGTGCGCTATGCATATGTTATTTAATTTCATGCTCCGGCGTGGAACACAAATACATACTGGATTACAATAGAGCCCCTATGTGTTATAGTATATCCATAACAGACTTCAAGTCTTCAGTTTGGGAAGTGTGACCAATACATACAGAGGAGAAATTAATGTGGAAATTTAGCACAGGAAGCAATGCTGTGAATTTGAACAAATCCTTTATAAAGTTACTCGCTGCACCAGAATTCCAGTGCTTACATGAGATTTCTTCTGGCTGCTTTGCTCTTAACAGCCTATTAGGTTAAGTGCATGTTTGGGGGAGACACACCTGTGCAAATGTTTTAAGAGTGGCATGCGTGTTAACTTTTGCCTTTCTTTCCCAATTTTCCTGTTGAGATCACAGACACTGATCTGCAAGAAATCTGCTTCCAAGTTCCGACCCAATCGTTTGAAAAGTGAAAGCACTCCTTATATATGTTTTTACGTTCTGCCCTCGGCATGGATTTAAAAGGCACCAACAATTGTGATTTGAATTATTCTTTGGGGTTGAGAGGGCAAAATCTTTCATACCCAATTTATTGTGTTAGACAGCTGTCAATGGGGAAATTGATGGATGCAACACAATGTCAGGCCAAGAGGAGTCACAGCAGGTTCTTCGCCTTCAGTGTGTGTCAGCCTCTCTTCCGCTATCACAATTTGCAAGGCAGACCTTGCAAATTTCCTTTCCTCTGTGCTATAGGCAAACTACTTGGCTTTTTAAAAGCAAATAAGCACTGAGCTTCATTCATTTGTTGATACATTCCCTTTTCTTATTCCCCCCCCCCCCCCAATGTCTATTATATTTCTAAACAATGTTGCAAAACTACTCCTGAGATTGGAGGAGAGGGCATTGATGGCACCATGGCACCAATGAGACAAGATATCCTGGACTCAAATGTGCACAACCAGTTTTTATCACTGTGTTCAGAGCAGTCAAAAGTGCTTTTGCCATTTGCAACATAGCGCATTTGTCAACATCCTGAAATAACTCGCTTCGAGTTCTCCATGGAGCAGAATGCAAACTCAAAGATCCAAGAAGGATACACACACAGTTTGAAACATCGGGAGGGACAGTGCCCGGGAGGGGACTATAGTATAGCGAGAGCCAATGTGTTGCAGTGATTAGAGCTGGGGTCACAAGTTGTGCCCTTGGGGTCACAGAGCCTTATCTGCCCCTTCCCCCTCCCATAGAAATGGAGTCAGAAGTTTGAAGACCCCGGTGTGTTTTTTGAGGCTCAGATTAATTCGACTGCATATAGCGTTGACCCAAATTCCTTGAGAAAACAAGTCTGTGCACATTACATGCAAATTCCCTGAAATATACTCGGAGTCGAGTGCGGATTTCATGCTCTTTATTCAGCTCATGGTAGTGAGGAATGAAAGTTCCCCCAAAATATCTGCTTCATATACATTATTTACACAATGGGTCGCACGTGATTGGCTAATTCTGGGATTCTCCCGTAGGCTAATCAGGTTGCGGATTCACTTCCACCTGGAGCTGGATTGGACCAATCATACTGCTGCATTGTTCTAGGACCAATCAGACTGCTGCATTCTGGACCCTATTATTCTAGGACGAATCAGACTGCTGCATTCTGAATCCTATTGTTCTAGGACCAATCAGACTGCTGCATTCTGGATCCTGTTGTTCTAGGACCAATCAGACTGCTGCTTTTTTGGATCCTATTCAACTCAGTACATAACATTCTCTTTCTGGGGGCAGAGAAGTGACCAGAGCGATGGTGCTCACTCAAGAACCCCAACTTCTCCATGAGCCTGAAAAAAGGTTGGTGGCCTCCTGGTTGATGTTGGACTAGGACCGAGGCAACCAGGGCTCCAATCTCTACTTAGACATGAAGCTCTTTGCATGAACTTGGGCCAGTCAACCATCTCTCAGCCTAACCTTCCTCTCAGGGTTGTTGTGAGAACAAAAGGGGGAGGGGGACAGCCATGGGAGTTATTCTGGACTCACAGCTGTCCATGGAGGCGCAGGTCAATTCTGCGTCCAGGGCAGCTGTTTATCAGCTCCATCTGGTACGCATGCTGAGACCCTACCTGCCTGCAGACTGTCCGCCAGAGTGGTGCATTCTCTAGTTATTTCTCGCTTGGACTACTGAAATGCACTCTTTGTGGGGCTACCTTTGAAGGTGACCCAGAAACTACAACTTATCCAGAATGCGGCGGCTAGACTGGTGACTGGGAGCGGCCGCCGAGACCATGTAACACTGGTCTTGAAAGAACTACACTGGCTCCCAGTACATTTCCGAGCACAATTAAAAGTGTTGGTGTTGACCTTAAACGGCCTCGGTCCAGTATACCTGAAGGAGCGTCTCCACCTCCATCATTCTACCTGGACACTGAGGTCCAGCGCCGAGGGCCTTCTGGCGGTTCCCTCGCTGCGAGAAGCCAAGTTACAGGGAACCAGGCAGAGGGCCTTCTCGGTAGTGGCACCCGCCCTGTGGAACGCCCTCCCACCAGATGTCAAAGAGAAAAATAACAACCAAACTTTTAGAAGACGTGAAGAAGAAGAGTTTGGATTTGATATCCCGCCTTTCACTCCCCTTAAGGAGTCTCAAAATGGCTAACATTCTCCTTTCCCTACCTCCCCCGCAACAAACACTCTGTGAGGTGAGTGGGGCTGAGAAACTTCAGAGAAGTGTGACTGGCCCAAGGTCACCCAGCAGCTGTATGTGGAGGAGCAGAGACACGAACCCGGTTCCCCAGATTATGAGACTACCGCTCTTAACCACTACACCACACTGGCTCTCATCTGAAGGCAGCCCTGTTTAGGGAAGCTTTTAATGTTTAATAGGTTATTGTATTTTAGTGTTTTATTGGAAGCCGCCCAGAGTGGCTGGGGAAACCCAGCCAGATGGGCGGAGTATAAATTATAAATTATTATTATTATTATTATTATTATTATTATTATTATTATTATTATTATTATTTACTCCATCTTGAGTTCCTTGGAGGAAAAGAGGGATCTAAATGTAAAAATAATCAATCTTATTCAGTTCATCTCTACTACATTCATGTGACCCTCCTTCTCCTGGTCATAAGCAAGGGGGAATAATTTAGATTTGCTTTCACCTGATATGCTCAGAACGGCCGAGAGATGGATATAGAATTGGTTGGGCTTGCTGAATTTGAGTGACTTAAGAGAAGGATGTTACGTGGTGTTTTGCTTTCTTTTGAAGCAGTGAACCTAATACTTCTATATTGTTATTGGGTATTGAGTTTTTGTTGTGTGTGTGTTTTTTTTAATTTTAAAAATCCCTTTCATTAAGGAAAACGCTTCATGCCAAGCTTCCTTCAGGCTCACATTTCACAGACATCCCCTTTTCAGGCTTCTGTACAGAGAGGGACTTGATGGGTGACAGACAAAACACCTTAATGCACTTCAACTCAAGCTGTGGAGAAACACCCTGGGAGACAGCCTGGGAGGAGAATATCAGATACTTTAGCAGTGCTTATAGAGGAGTTTGCCAAGAAAAAGCATGTCTCCAGTGTTTATTGGAGAGAGGAACATCATCAAGTTACAAGCCGTGAATGGAAGAAGAAGCAACCGGCCACTGTCATCTGCTCTTCGTCAAACAATGGATTGCTCTGTTTGGCGAAAATTCACTGTAAAGCTGAAATCAGTGGAGATTTATTTTTTAATGGGTCTTTCCTCATATTGCCATCCTAGCATTTTATCCTCATGCACAGACCTATCGCCCCCAGCTCTGTCACCCACTCCCCTCTGGCATCCTCTCATCTTTGTCCCACTGATGCCAGTGGTAATGGCAGAAGCATATGAGGAAGCCAGTTGACTTCTTGACCTTCCACTCATTTTGTAAGATGTCACAGGGATGCCAAATGTGAAGCAGAAGGTTGTCAGAGTAGAGCTAGTTCTCGAAACAAGACCATAATCCGTAATGCAAAGCAGAAGGGGCCTCTGGGGAAGCATCTGTCTTCCTAAGAAGTCCTGTGAACTGCTTTTTAGTATCAGGTGCATCATCTTGAGAAACCATCCCACGTTCCAAGTAAAATTAGTTTAATGTTCCCACATAAAAAGGACCCTGGCCAGGTGGAAGAACATTGCAGGAGGCGCATGGGTGTGGAACTAAAAGGGTTTGCACGCTGCTGGAAAGAATTTATGTGGAAATTTATTACAAGTCCATTTGATATGTAAATCACGGCCACTTATGATTCAGTTCTGGAAGTGGGCAGGTTTACGAGGGCTTAATATCTTTATGAGGGCCAAAATATCCCTTTTCAGGTTAGTCTTTCGGAGAATTTCAAGGGAGAGGATGTTATGGTTATACATAAGAAGAACTTGGAAAGAATAGCCCCATCCAAAGCTGCTTTTATGTTTATTCTTCTGAACTACAGCCGTAATCACTGGGACCATTGTACTGACCATCCCCATTTCTAAGCGTAGAAATAGTGATACTTAAGAATATTTCATGACAATTTTGCTATGTGTGCGTCTGGAAGAAAATGACAGAGGCGTAACAATAGTCCCATCTAGAGGGAGAATACTTGGCTGCCCTTGACAAACCACCTTGGAGTCTCGCTTCAGCACCACTTGAAAAGTAGAGGCTATAATACAGACAAAATTTCTCCCATTTCTTTTAAATATCACATATATGAATAGGGATCTTAATTTGAGTTTCAGTCATCCTGTAGCCAAATCGGCACTATCCCTGCATAAGGAGGAGATATTTGGCATGGGAGAACTCTGTGCTTTGCAGGAACACAAAAAAATATTTAGGAAGGGAAAACCCTGGATGGGGGAGGATTCTCAAAACAGTCCCATGAGCTCAGAGCATGAGAGGGGATGTCAGTCCTCAGAGTTAAGTCAGCGGCTTCTAGTGCTGGCAGGAAAACTATTTGACAAAAAGTGATCAGGCACAGGCTCTGCTCCCATCGGCTCGTAACAATACCCCAACAATGCTCAGCCTGATCAGAAGGGTGTCAGTGGGGCTCCCAGGGTTAGTAGGATGTGACACCCACACCATTGTATCCAATGCCTTTTTTTTAACGACAGTAAAAAACCTCACAGCCATAAGGAATCAAAGGTTATAAGAACGTTCCATTGTATAACATTAGCATTTTACAATTTAGCCTCTACAGATTTATTTATTTTTTAAAGTGTGGATAAAAGACACAAACTATTTCCCAGAAATAGAACAAACTGGCCTTACGCCAAAGTGTCATGGCTTACCCCCAGGAATTGGAGAATTGCCATTTGTTAAAATGCTGTGAATACTCTGCTAGAGATCCCTAAGTATGTTGTTGTTGTTGTTTAGTCGTTTAGTCGTATCCAATTCTTCATGACCCCCTGGATCAGATCACGCCAGGCACTCCTGTCTTCCACTGCCTCCCGCAGTTTGGTCAAACTCATGCTGGCAGCTTCAAGAACACTGTTCAGCCATCTCGTCCTCTGTCGTCCCGTTCTCCTTGTGCCCTCCATCTTTCCCAACATCAGGGTCTTTTCCAGGGAGTCTTCTCTTCTCACGAGGGGGCCAAAGTATTGGAGCCTCAGCTTCAGGATCTGTCCTTCCAGTGAGCACTCGGGGCTGATTTCCTTAAGAATGGATAGGTTTGATCTTCTTGCAGTCCATGGGACTCTCAAGAGTCTCCTCCAACACCATAATTCAAAAGCATCAATTCTCCGGCGATCAGCCTTCTTTATGGTCCAGCTCTCACTTCCATACATCACTAATCCCTAAGTATGTCTACCCCCAACCACAGAACTGGAGCTCCGAGGGTTTGTTTATTGCTCTTTATTATTGCATTTATATCCCACCTTTTCTCCAATGAGTTCAAGGTGACATCCATGGTTCTCCCTGTCCTCAGCAACCCTGAGATGCATATTGGGCTGAGAGACAATGACTGGCCCAGGTTCACCCAGTGAGCTCCATGGCTGAGTGGGGATTTGAGCCCTGGTCTGACACTCCAGCCCCTACACCACACACAAGGGTTTCCTGGAAACAGGGAGCAGCTGTCGGTTCAATTTAAGTGTGCCATATAGAAATCTCCAGGATGTTGGTGAAGCAGTAGCTGTTCTGACCTGGATGGTAAGGATTGTTGCAACTACAGTGGTCAACTGCCCAGATGCAGGGCAGATTCAGAGAGAGACTGACTCTCGACTTTGCTCTTGTATCTGTAACGGAAACCAGGAATCCGCTGGTGAAGCTCTTAATGGCACGAAGACACATATTGCCACCTGCTAATTGCTGCAGATAAAGCAATGGTTGAAAGCGCAACTATTGCACCCACCCCTATGAAGAAGATCAGTTACCCAGAAAGGGAAATATCTTTGTTTCCCAATTTATGAAAAGTAAGCTTTGAATTGAGCTGAAAGTGGCATCTACTTGCATGTCAAGATGGCATTTCTGAGCTCATTTCATCGTGACAAGTGGCTAACACATGTTGTTTGACCATTGCAACATGTTCCAGCTCACACTTTGTTAGGGGTGTCAAAGGGCTGTCACAAGACATATGTTTCAGGTTGGTTACAGCGGGAATATAGTTAGATCCTTGTTTGAGGGCGTTATGGTGCTAGAGAGAAACTGGGAGGCATGTCTAGCCAGAGGAATTAATGTGAAAAGTGCAATACAGATAAAATATAACTTTTTCTCTGCCAATTAAGTAAACACTGCTGGGCCTTCCAGTTAACCTGCGTGACTGAAGGGATAATACTTCCAAGCCAAGTCATTCAGCAGACAACCCCTTTTCTTATTTCTGTCTAGTGTTGATGCATTAGGCCATTATAAATGGTTCTATTATTCTTGCAGAAGGGACGGGTAATTTGCACACTTTGTCATTTATCAGTAAGGCAGGAAAAGGTATAGCCTATCAGAGGAATAGCCAAGACCCATATTTATTTGATTAACATTTTCAGAACATCCATGGCAAATCAAGTCAGCGAGAGTGCCTTGATTATAAGGGGACACTTTTGTTCCCCATGTTGCCAGGATAAGCATCCCTGGTCCCGGTACAAATGAGAGGAGATTCTGCCTCTCTCCAAAACTTTCTGGGAAGCAGAAGAGCTGTCCTTCACTTGTATTAAAGTCTGAAGAAGAGAAACAACAGCCTGTTTCATAGGTAGAGGTGGGAGGAATCTTTCAGTTCCTCATCTTTCCAGTCTTAAATCCAGTACACAACATTTCCACATCAGTTTGTGGATTATTTTTTTTAAGTCCTCATGCAAATTTATCAGCAGATTTCCCCCCCCTAATATATACACATGCTTGACTAAAATACACATATTTGTAAGGCGGGGTTCCTTCATATATTGTAATTTTGTAAAGTATTTTCACAAAAACTGCATTTTTATGTGTGTTTGATCCCGGTACATACGTTTTTGTACGCACTACTTTGGATGGAGAACAGCACTGAGAAATTTGTAAAAGTGTGGCTTTCCAAAGATGGTCATGCTTCGGTTTTGCAACTTGTTCCAGAAAGTGTGAATGAGGTACTTGGAACACTCTCGACAAATAATCCTTTACCTTGCGAGATCAGAAACTTAAGAACATTCCTTCGCTTCCCCTCTTCTCCAGTTTCAATAGAAAACAACTGGCAGTCTTCCTGTCCTTCAAACAGAAATGCACATACACACACTGACACAAATATAGGGAAAGTCTACAGAAGTTTGCTAAAAGGAATACCAACTTGTGTATACTAAATAATGCAACTGTTTTTCTTTGAAAGTTACATAAACAGTATTCACTGTAAACTGTGTTCCTCCTTTGGTGTAATTAGGGGCCTCCTAAACCACAACCTGTTTTGTACACAGCAGAAACACATTTCGTCTAGCTGTATACCTTCCATTCAAATGGTGCCATGGTGTGATTTACCCAGCCGGAATTTCAAAGTGCATTTAAGCATGTTGTTTCTCTTTGGAATCAATGAGTAGCATCCATCAAAGCACCCGGGCTCAGAGAACCTCCTGCCTTCTCCCAAACACAGCCCCCTGTGCCCTCAGAAAGACTCTCCTGAAGGTTCAAGGGAACTTTCACAAAAGGCCTGAGATGGGGGAATGAGACTAAAGGAGGAGGAAAAAATCAGACAGAGGCATCTTGTGCAAGTGAGAGCTGGCTCCATCCAATTCTCCTTGATTCTCCCAGCATTGCAGTTTCCTGCCCTATATTCCAACTCTTGCCTGAGGAGACACAGCGGAAAAGGGGAAGGAGCAAGAGACCTCCCTTCCTCTGAACGTCCTTGCGCATACACTAGTTTGTGCTTTTTTAAATATCCCGTTCATGAAGCTCAGATTCAGACGAGACATTCAAAGAGGTGGGTTTTGACCCAACTGAATTCATTTCCGATCTGAGCTTCACCCTCACCACCTGGGCAGGTAGCATCTCCATTTGGGTTCAGATGCATATAGGAGCCATATGATTGAAAGACCTCTCCAACACACCTCCAAATGTGCTCTGGGCGTTCTGTAGTCTCACATGTAAGTGGACGGCACTGGGGTCTAAACCACTGAGCCTCTTGGGCTTGCCGATCAGAAGGTCGGTGGTTCGAATCTCTGCAACGGAGAGAGTGTCCGTTGCTCTGTCCCAGCTTCTGCCAACCTGGCAGTTCGAAAGCACACCAGTGCAAGTAGATAAATAGGTACAGCTGCAGCAGGAAGGTAAACGGCATTTCCATGCGCTCTGGTTGTCCTGTTGCACCAGAAGCGGTTTAGTCCTGCTGGCCACACAACCCAGAAAGCTGTCTGTGGACAAACGCCGGCTCCCTCGGCCTGAAAGCAATATGAGCATCGCAACCCCAGAGTCACCCTTGACTGGACTTAACCATCCAGGAATCCTTTACCTTTACCTTACAATATAGATCACCCCCTTTCAGTCTCAGGTTACCTCCCAACATTGCCACAGTTTAATGCCTTTGGAAAACTACCCAGCATCACTGATGTACATGGGCTGGAGAAGCCTTACTTCCCACTAAGTTTAAAGGGATTATTCCAAAGGACTGCAGCTTCAGTTAGTCAGGTGACACAGGAAAATCCAATCTGATACCTTACCCTGGCACTCCAGGCACATTCTGCAGCCTTACTCAAACTGAATTGATTCCTGGATAATACCAAAATATGTTTCGGATGAGTAAATAATATTAAAATGTGTATGGGTGGGTTATTCTTTTTTATTATGTATTTTGTCTTTTTTGTCTTGTATTTTTATGTTGTGAACCGCTCTGAGATCTATGGATAAAGGGTGGTATACAGATTTAATAAATAATAATAATAATTCAACCAGTCTTTCTTCGAAGGCCTTTTCCCCTCCCTGCAATAATGGATTATTTTGTGAACACACTGAATCATCTTTTGTGATTCTTGTTGTATTCTCCATAATTATGTAGCTTTAAGGCTTATCTGGCAACAACAAGCAATTTATACATGAATTACAGATGTACGGCGTCAGTGGCTACGTTCCAAATGTCCGCGCTGAGACACTTAATTAATGGAGCTGTAAAAATCCAGTAAAAAGGGACGCGGGTGGCACTGTGGGTTAAACCACAGAGCCTAGGACTTGCCAATCAGAAGGTCGGCAGTTCAAATCCCCGCGACGGGGTGAGATCCCATTGCTTGGTCCCTGCTCCTGCCAACCTAGCAGTTCGAAAGCACGTCAAAGTGCAAGTAGATAAATAGGTACCTCTCCAGCGGGAAGGTAAATGGTGTTTCCGTGTGCTGCTCTGGTTCGCCAGAAGCTGCTTAGTCATGCTGGCCACATGACCGGCTCCCTCGGCCAATAAAGCGAGATGAGCGTCGCAACCCCAGAGTCGGCCACGACTGGACCTAATGGTCAGGGGTCCCTTTACCTTTACCTTAAAAATCCAGTAAGTTACCTTTGATTCTTCCAATGGTGTTACTTCCTTCCACTCAGCCCACTGAGATGAGCTCTTTTTCATACTCGTTCAGTGACAGTTGCATCATCGCAGCTTTGCAATGACTACAAAGCCACTGATCCTCCAAGCCTAGCAGAATTCCCCCTGCTGCATAACGCACAATGCGTTCTCTCTGAGCTGAAGGTCTGCAAAAAAATGCACTTTGCAAAAAGGCTAAAACAATAATATTTGGGGTGATTAGGAATGCCAAACGCCAGACAAGTCTTGTAATATGAACCTCACCTTTGTCCAAGGTTAATGATATTATCTTTGTTTACCATGAAGAAGGTTGGGAAAGTCTTTTATTTCTGCGCTGGATATGTTGAAATATTGCACACTAAAAAAAAAAAAACCTCCCAACAGACAACTCTGAGGACGACAGCTGCAAACCCTATATCACCCCATGATTTAGCGTATTACTGTGGGTACACCATAAAGCTGTTGGTCTCTGGACACTGGGTACTGGGAGTGATGTATCTACATTTTATTTATCTATAGGCTTAATACTCAAGCATTAATACACACACACACACACACACACACACACACCTGAATGTCAGACTCAAAGGCAAGAGAGGTGGATCAGACTGCTAGCTCTTTCCCCAACTGGTAACCAACAACTTTTATGGCTACTGTATTCTCAGGTAAATCACAGCCAAGGTATGGCACCCTAAAGTCCAGTGGTACTGAAGGAAATCATCACCATCAGCAACAAAAACTGCAGCCCATCTATATGGAAGAGACTTGGCAGGCTAGAACTTTAAAACTAAATTGACTATGCAGTAGAAAACATGCACAAAATTCCCCTTGTCTGCCCATAGTGGGTAGCAATGCTCAATGGAATTGCCATGGGAATTGCAGGGTGTGTGTGGAAATGGTCCTTCTATCTAGAGAAAGTGAGGCACACCTAAGGCCTGCTAAAACGGGGCAGAGCAGTAAGATCTTGTGAATGCATTTATTTACAACTTAGGTTCCCAATATCTGCAGCTTGCAAGACCATCTCCTTCCCTATAGACCAGGGGTCAGCAAACTTTTCCAGCAGGGGGCCAGTCCACTGTCCCTCAGACCTTGTGGGGGGGGACTGGCTATATTATGGGGGGGGGGGTTTTGAACAAATTCATATGCCCCACAAATAACCCAGAGATGCATTTTAAATAAAAGCACACATTCTACTCATGTAAAAACACACTGATTCCCAGACCATCCATGGGCCGGATTTAGGAGGCGACTAGGCCAGATCCAGTCCCCGGGCCTTAGTTTGTCTACCCGTGCTAGAGACCCTCTTAAGTTTTAAGATTACCAGAGAGGACCCTCATGGTAATTACACCACCACGAGAAGTTGGGGGGGGGGTCACAGCCTAGGAGAGAGCTCTCTCTGCGGCAACCCCTAGGTTGCAAAAAATTCCCTCCCTACAGAGGTAAAACTTCCATCTTCATTATGTAGTTTCTGTCTTATGCAGAAAACTTTACCCCAACACTTCTGCTATGTATTCTAGAACCTAACATATTCTCTTGATTATATTCAGTTTTTACTGTTTTTAATATTGTTCTTTTAAAAATATATATATTGTAACCCACTCTAGGACATCGTGGTAAATGGCAGGTAAGAAAGGTAATGTTGGTTGGTTTGTTTGTTTAATTAATTAATTAATTAACAGACTGCTTAATATATATTTAAAAAATCCCTAAGAGGTTTGCAAAAGCAACAATCGTACAGCCATGGAACTAAAAAGATGTACTCTGCGCTGCAGTAAAGGCCCACAGTGTTAAGTGACATTTACTCCAAGGTAAGAGTGTCTAATGGGACGCGGGTGGCACTGTGGGTTAAACCACAGAGCCTAGGACTTGCTGATCAGAAGGTCGGCGGTTCGAATCCCCGCAACAGGGTGAGCTCCCGTTGCTCGGTCCCTGCTCCTGCCCACCTAGCAGTTCGAAAGCACGTCAAAGTGCAAGTAGATAAATAGGTACCGCTCCGGTGGGAAGGTAAACAGCGTTTCCATGCACTGCTCTGGTTCGCCAGAAGCGGCTTAGTCATGCTGGCCACATGACCCGGAAGCTGTACACCGGCTCCCTCGGCCAATAAAGTGAGATGAGCGCCGCAACCCCAGAGTCAGTCACGACTGGACCTAATGGTCAGGGGTCCCTTTACCTTTACCTTTACCTTTACCTTTAAGAGTGTCTAGGATTGTGATCAAATCCCATTGAACTCAATGTGACTTACTTCAGAGGAGATGTGCCTAGGATTGTGCTGCAAGTTATTCCCAACTAGCTTGATTTCAACGGAACTCAGGTGCGATTGTTTTCTCTGGGTTTACCTAGGGATGTGCTTAAGCAGGGGTGTCGGAGGTGAGGGATGAGTTTATGAACATTTTTATCTCCCTAAAAAATAGGGTTGTTCCTAATTTTAACCATCAGCAGCACTTTAAAAGCATTAAAGGTTTTGAGGGCCAATTTCCATTTGGAGAGTCAGTGTGGTGTAGTGGTTAAGAGCAGTGGACTCGTAATCTGGTGAACTGGGTTCGATTCCCCGCTCCTCCACATGCAGCTGCTAGGTGAACTTGGGCTAGTCACACTTCTCTGAAGTCTCTCAGCCCCACTCACCTCACAGAGTGTTTGTTGTGGGGAGGAAGGGGAAAGGAGATTGTTATCCTTAGGGTAGTGATAAAGCGGGGTGTCAAATCCAAACTCCTCTTCTTCTTCTTCTTCCATTTCTGGTATGTTTTTGAAAGAGAGATGTTCATGCGCATCGACAAAGCCTTTTAATGAGCAATGGGCTTTAAAAGAGTATTTTAAGATCTTCAAAGGGGTTTTTAAAAAGAATTCTGCAGTAGTGTTTGCAGCTAGGTATTTACGTGCTTCTGTACCCAGCAAGGGGTTTTTAAAAGGAGTCGTTTAATGGGCATCAGCAAGTAAACAGCTCCAAGCAATAGATTTGGGGGGGGGCGGGTTGCTGAAGAAGCATCAAAAAGAGAGGGGTGGAAATGTCTATGAACAGGTGTAGAAATTTGCAAAAGAGCTGAAGGGATGGGGTTCCTTTTCCCCACTGACCTTTTCACACTCTTTGAAACAGCAGATGTTCAAAACTCGAGCATCACAAAAATTAGGTGCGGAACTAATTTTACCTACAACAAAGTAACCAGAAGGTGGGAAGAGAAGTGAGAATTGCATTTATTTTTGAATCTGTGACCGAGGCTGAAAAAAAAGCAACTGGCGGCTTTCGTTCCCCATGGAGCCAGCCAATGCACAGGTTTGTTTTAGAAGATGCATTTGCAAGAGACTAGGAGAGGTCCTAGACAGCATCTTAAAAAGCAGAGACATCACCTTGCCAACAAAGGTCCGTATAGTTAAAGCTGTGGTTTTCCCAGTAGTGATGTATGGAAGTGAGAGCTGGACCATAAAGAAGGCTGATCGCCGAAGAATTGATGCTTCTGAATTCTGGTGCTGGAGGAGACTCTTGAGAGTCCCATAGACTGTGAGAAGATCAAACCTATTCATTCTGAAGAAAATCAGGCCTGAGTGCTCACTGGAAGGACAGATCCTGAAGCTGAGGCTCCAAGAGTTTGGCCACCTCATAAGAAGAGAAGACTCCCCGGAAAAGATCCTGATGTTAGGAAAGATGGAGGGCACAAGGAGAAGGGGATGACAGAAGACAAGATGGTTGGACAGTGTTCTCGAAGCTACCAACATGAGTTTGACCAAACTGCGGGAGGCAGTGGAAGACAGAAGTGCCTTGCGTGGTCTGGTCCAGGGGGTCATGAAGAGTCAGACATGACTAAACAACAACAACAGGAGAGGTCCTCAATGAGCATAGCAGGACTTACTTCTGAGTAGGCAAGCAGAGGCTTGTGGTGCGTGGCTGCACAGGTGTTGGGAAGTGAGTTGCATTCAACTAAATGAGACCAATTTGTATATAAGCAGGCTAAGAATTGGGCTGCACATCAACGAGAGTTAATAAGTTCCAATTACAGGTACAATTTTTTTATAAAAAAAATAGAAACACTGGTCAGAAAAAAGTGGGGAAGTTAGCTAATGGTAAACCTACAAACTGGATTACCTGAAATTAAATACTGTGTGAAGTGGCTGTTTATACCTAAACCAAATAGATAGTTTATTTTCAGTTTATTTTGCAGCTAATGTTGTTTGACTTCATCCAAGGGGCCTATTTATCCTACACATCATCTGTTCTTGATGGGCTGAGAACCAAAGTCTTGGATGGCCAGATGTTAGAGACGAAGGGGTCCTGTGCGTTTCACTCTTTTTTAAAAAAATAAATTTTCATTAGGTTTTCCAATTTTATATTCAACATAGTTATCATCAACACAAGAAAAAAATATGTAAATCCGAATCTCTCCCCTCCCTTGACTTCCCTCAACCTCCTATTCTGGTTCTTTAAATATTTGCTTCTTCTGCTTATTTTGTTTTACCTTAATTTTAAAGTCTTTTGGCAAAATATTCTTATCATTTTTATACCATATCTTCCAAGTTACATCTTATGTTTTGTTATTTTCTCTATTATTTCTCCTTAACTTTTACACTTGTTTTCTTCCTTGTGTTTACTCAAGGAAGTCCACTTCTTTACAATATTTCTGTAAATACATCATAAACAGTTCCCAGTCTTTTTTAAAGTCTCTCTTGTCTTTGTCTCTGAGTTTTTCTGTAAGCTTCGCCATTTCGGCGTATTCCGTAAGTTTCGCTTGCCATTCTCCTTTCGTTGGTGCCTTTTCGTCTTTCCATTTTGGGGCTAGCAAAAAACTAGCCGTTGTTGTAACATACATGGAGAACCTCTTCCGCTCTTTTGGCAAGTCCTGTCCTGTAATAGCTAACAGAAGGGCTTCTGGGTGTTTTTTATTTTTACAAATGTTATCTTAAACATCTTTTTCATTTCATTATAAATCATTTCCCAATAGTTTTAATTACTTTACGGTTCCACCACATGTAAAATGTGCCTTCTTTCTCTTCCTGTGCTTTTCATTCTTTTCTCTTTTTTTCCAAAAAAAATTATTCATTTATAACACAAATAAACAACACAAACAGGAAAACAAACAATACAACAGATTCTTGTCTTATCCTTATTTTTTCTGAACATTGTTAGGTGGGCTTCCCCAAGTCTCTCCTACCTGATTTTCATTTTATCTCATCTTTAGCAGTTTAGATATATCATAATTTCTAACCTATTTTTTTATCACCCTTACTTTAACCATAAAAATCTTCACATTTTATCACTTGCAAATAATACTATTTTAAAATACACTATCTTCTACTTCTAACCCTATAGCCTAAACTAAAGTATTTCAATCCAATGCCCAGTTTAACTGTTACAAGCACTCTGCCCTATTTAAAATCCATGTAGATATGGGGATTAAAAATTACTATCCAAAACCACTACTCCCAATAACCGCACAAACCCCCCCAATAGCTATAAGACGCTTGGGGCTGAGTCCTCTATTGTGATTATTTACAGAGTTTATGAGTTGCTTCCCACAAAAGTCTCAACACACTCTATACAAACAGCAGGAAGAGGCCAAAGCGGCGGCAGAAAAAAACAAAACTGTATTTTATCTCTTCCTCTCTTGAAGCCCAAATGCCCTGAAAGGTCTCTGTGTATATGCAGTCTAATGCTACCTCTACAATTCGCCAAATGACATTAAGAGGATTACACTACAGTGGTCCCGTGGTTCTCAAACTTAATGTATTCCGGAAATCTGTTCCAAAACCAAAGCGTTCCAAAACCAAGGCGTGCGTTTCCCATAGAAAGTACAGTGGTGCCCCGCAAGACGAATGCCTCGCAAGACGGAAAACTCGCTAGACGAAAGAGTTTTCCGTTTTGGAGGTGCTTCGCAAAACAAATTTCCTATGGGCTTGCTTCGCAAGACGACAATGTCTTGCGAGTTCCTGCTGGTTTTTTCCCCTCCCCCCCCTTTTCTAAGCCGCTAAACTGCTTATCAGCTGATCCGATCAGCAGATAAGCCGCTAAAAGCCGTTAATAGAGCTAATAGCGCTAATCCGCTAATCCGTCAATGGGCTTGCTGCGCAAGATGAAAAAACCGCTAGACGAAGAGAATCACAGAACGGATTCTTTTCATCTTGCGAGGCACCACTGTAATGCAAAATGGATTAATTTGTTCCAGACTTTTAAAAACAACCCCTAAAACAGCAATTTAACATGAATTTTACTATCTAACGAGACCATTGATCCACAAAATGAAAGCAATAATCAAGGTACTGTGCTATAAAATAAATAAGACAGTATTGCAGATGATAAAAATTAAAATTATTTTTTTTCTTACCTGCATTGATGATAGTCATTGTTTGGATGGGGGGCTTTTATCCATTTCCACAGTCGCACAATCAATCAATCAATCAATCAATCGCTGAACTGGGTTCCACACAGTCACAAAAACAAGTTAACCGAAATGCCTCAAAAACAAAAACAAAAATAGCAAAAATGAAAGCGCCAAACTTAATCCATTCCAGAAGTCCATTTGATTTCCAAAATGTTCGGAAACCAAGGCGCAGCTTTTAATTGGTGCAGGCGCCCCGGAAACAATCACCGACAGCCGCATCAGACATTCGGCTTCCAAAAAACATTTGAAAACCGTAACACTTGCTTCTGGGGTTTTGGAGTTTGGGAACCAAGGTGTTTGAGAACCAAGGTCCCACTGTATATAGGTTGCAAAACGAAGACTTGCTTTTTGGACAAATGTGGATCCAGGAAGTTCCTCCTTGTCTCCAGCAGGCTACATCCAGCCCATATGCAGTGGAAATCCATGCGAGAAGCTCATGGCTCCTCCACTGGACTGAGGCCAACACGTTTTCCATCATTTTGCATTTTCAAGTAAAGCAGAAAATCTATTGCTGGATTTCTAGTCCCATAAGCCACACCTTTGTAACATATTGGCTGTTCCAACAGTGCAGAAAAATCTTTATTTTTATTTAAACTGCCAATTGCAATAAATAAGGCTTTTAGGCTTAGGACTGTAGATCTGCTTTGTTGAGCGTTCAGGCCAGAATATATATTAAAACATCCTCCCAAGACATGTTTTCCACATTGTGAATGCTTCTTTATTGCTTTTTAAAATTTTATTTCTTAAGAAAACGCTTGTGAGCTAGACAGCTGGAACTGCTGTTATGTAAGTTTTTTTAAAAAAAACAACACACCAATAGTTTAACATACTGACTGCAAAAAGACACTTACAGTAACAGTTTAAAATTCAGCAGGAGCATTAATTAGGATCTATATACAAACATAAAACTAGCAAAGTTCCTGCCAGAGATTAACCATCAGCGAGATGGGCTTTTGGTGGAGGCCAGATTCTCTCACGGTGCCTCTCCACACCCTGAAAATCACAGCGCCTGTAATCAACCTGAATTGGTGTTCTGTATGATTTCACAGCAAATTGGCATGGGCTAAGTGAAAAGGGGGCTGTTTTTCATAAACAGCCTTGGCAGCAGGAACCCAATAGACAAACATCCCACTGTTCGCTTTTTAAAAAAACGACCCAACTTTTGCAAGCATTCCCTGCCAGTGCATGCAAAACCTCAAGGGCTTTTAGGAATACTCAGAAGGAAGGTAAAGGTAAAGGGACCCCTGACCATTAGGTCCAGTCGTGGCTGACTCTGCGGTTGCGGCGTTCATCTCACTTTATTGGCCGAGGGAGCTGGCATACAGCTTCTGGGTCATGTGGCCAGCATGACTAAGCCGCTTCTGGCGAACCAGAGCAGCGCATGGAAACGCCGTTTACCTTCCCGCCGGAGTGGTACCTATTTATCTACTTATACTTTGATGTGCTTTCGAACTGCTAGGTTGGCAGGAGCAGGGACCGAGCAACGGGAGCTCACCCCATCGCGGGGATTTGAACCGCCAACCTTCTGATCAGCAAGTCCTAGGCTCTGTGGTTTAACCCACAGTGCCACCCTCATCCCTTCACTCGGAAGGAAAGCTTACCCCAAAAAACCAACCAGCCCTACTGGTGCTCCCACCCTCTTTGCAAGCAAAGGGATTTGTGCTTCCCCTGCCCCAGCCCTGAGGGTCATCCTTTTGCATTAGGATCTGTCTTTTCTTTTTTTTATACAATTTATTAATTTTATGATAACAAAAAACCAACAGAACAAAATGCATCACAACCTGAACCATACATGTTAATTGACTTCCCTCCAACTCCCCCTCCTGGTTCCATATTTTTTTTACTTACTTATACACGTCTTATACTCTTAACTATTCAGTTTTAAAACCTTATACATATTATTACGGGACACGGGTGGCGCTGTGGGTTAAACCACTGAGCCTAGGACTTGCCGATCAGAAGGTCGTGGTTCAAATCCCCGCGACGGGGTGAGCTCCCGTTGCTCGGTTCCTGCTCCTGCCAACTTAGCAGTTTGAAAGCACATCAAAGTGCTCAACTCTATTGAAATGATTGGAATGTCCTTGTTGTTGTTGTTTAGTTGTTTAATCGTGTCCGACTCTTTGTGACCTGATGGACCAGAGCACGCCAGGCATGCCTGTCTTCCACTGCCTCCCGCAGTTTGGTCAAACTCATGCTGGTAGCTTCGAGAGTACTGTCCAACCATCTCGTCCTCTGTTGTCCCCTTCTCCTTGTGCCCTCCATCTTTCCCAGCATCAGGGTCTTTTCCACGGAGTCTTCTCTTCTCATGAGGTGGCCAAAGTATTGGAGCCTCAGCTTCACGATCTGTCCTTCCAGTGAGCACTCAGGGCTGATTTCCTTCAGAATGGATGGGTTTGATCTTCTTGCAGTCCATGGGACTCTCAAGAGTCTTCTCCAGCACCATAATTCAAAAGCATCAATTATTTGGCGATCAGCCTTCTTTATAAGTGGCAATAAACCCAACCTAAAATGATTCTTCAATGTCAACTTCGTTGGACTGGTCAAGTTGTGTGGATGCCTGATGATAGTCTTCCAAACCAACTACTCTATTCCAATCTTAAGAATGGAAAGTGTAATGCTGGTGGTCAACAAAAGAGGTTTAAAGACTCTCTCAAGGCAAATCTTAAAAAAGTAGTATAAACATCGACAATTGGGAAACACTAACCTGCGAGCGCTCCAGTTGGAGAACAGCCTTTACCAAAGGTGTCATGGGCTTTGAAGACACTCAAACTCAGGACGCAAGGGATAAACGTGCTAAGAGGAAGGCACGCTTGGCAAACCCTCACCGGGATCAACTCCCGCCTGAAACCTATGTCCCCACTGTGGAAGGACCTGTGGATCCAGAATTGGCCTTCACGGTCACTTATGGACTCATTGTTAAAACCCTGTTTATGGAAGACAATTGCACTCAGCTACGAGGGATCGCCAGATAAGAGAAAGAAGAAGAATAGACCTGGGGCTCAGCTACACTAGAGGAGGAGGAGGAGGAGGAGGAGGAGGAGGAGGAGGAGGAGGAGGAGAAGAAGAAGAAGAAGAAGAAGAAGAAGAAGAAGAAGAAGAAGAAGAAGAAGAAGAAGAAGAAGAAGCGTTTTAAATGCATTCTGACATCAGATGGCACTGTGGAGTTTTGTCTTTCGGCAACGTGATTCCCCATTATGAGGTTTACAATGTGTTTTCCTGAAACTTTTTTTGGATGTCTCTAGATCCAGCCCCGGACTCTGTGCATGGCCACAGGAGTATGATGCTCCCTTGGACTCCCTCCAGCCAGAATGCGGCCTGGGAAGTCCTTGTGGGGAGACGGTCAGGCTCCATAGAGAGCTGAGTCCCCACGTATATTTCCTATTGAGGAAAAACAGCTTGTTCAGAAGTAGGGCAGGGAGGAGATAGCGCAGGTACAGTGTGAGAAAACCAGCCGTCCAAGAGCTAAGGTCAGAAATACATATGTTCTAAATGTTGGCAAGTGCCGATTCATTTCGAGATATTAAACTTTTCGGCGTGTTGCCTTTCAGGACTTAGCCTGCCTGACCCAGCAGCTGTTTCCTTTGGCTCAAAGCATTTATGACTTTATTTTGGACAAATCTTTAACGTTTTCATTTAATTTTTCCCAACTCAGCTTTGCACTTCAGAATTTGTTTTAGATTTTACGGTGGGGTCCGTCCCCCACTGCCCTCCCCTCTTGCCCTGCTTACAGCTGCAGTCCTTGGAGCCCCACAACTCTCAAGTAGCTGTTTTCAGCAAACAACATCATTTGCAAAGCAGAAGAAAGAGGGATGGGGGCGGGAAAAAGAGGGCAGAAGAAATGAAGGGAGAAAAACACAAATGAAATGGAAGAAAATAAAACGGGGAGTTCTCTTTCCTAATTCTTTGCATCTCCTCAGAACAAACTAAACCTAAGACTGTACAAATACTGAAGTGCACAGTAGACTAAAAATATTCAATGAACATTTACTGTGAATGAAGGCATTAGGAAAGGCTTAGGCCTTGCCTGAATTCCCATGAAATTTATAAATATTTCTTTCATTTGTTCTCCATTTACAATTAGCCGCGGTCAAGCTGATCAAAGACAGGCGAGGCCCTGTTGCATGTGAACCAGCATCCCTCACAATGACATTCACAAAGCAGAATGAAATATGAAATATCAGGTTTCCGCGGGTGTATAAACTTGTAAAAAAGCTGAAAGAATAGGAGGCTTTTCACACTGAGTAATGTGAAACATTTGGTGCGGATGGTCGGCCTCGAAAGAGGGAAACCGAGAGCCCAGATCCACCAGGCAATAAAACAGAAGCAGGCAAAAGTTTAAACAACAGCCCTTCGATGCAGCCAGTTGTTTTAAATATCAATTTGTAGAACTTGCCCCCACCAGAGCAGCCCAAAGGCCCACGAGAAGGGGCTGCTTCAGCTGCTACAAGGCAAACAAATTAAAAACAGGACATTGCGGATGCGAGAGGGTTGTCTTTCCTCTCTTCGCGCCGTCATTATCTTCTTCTTGTTGCTTAGCATTTACCGTATTTTTCGCTCCATAAAATGCACCTGACCATAAGACACAGCTAGTTTTTAGAGGAGGAAAAGAAAAAAAATATTCTGAACGAAACGGTGGATGTATGATTTTTGTGGTTCATGCTGTGGCCACAGACATGTGATTTGACGGTGAGTTTGGGGTAGCCCAATGCAAAAATCCTGAGAATCCATGTGGATCCGTGCTTTGTATCCACGTTTTTGCACCATTGTGGCCCGACGAAACAGTGGGTGCATGATTTTTTTGGTTCAGGCTGTAGCCATGGACATGCTATGTGATCTGATGGTGAAATTGGGGTGACCCAATGCAAAAATACTGAGGATCCATGGGCTTTTACCTCCCCCCTCCCAGGCAGCCTCCTTTATCTCTAGCATCCCTTATCTCCCCAATCGTTTGCCGATCAGCTGCTTCCTTTCAACATTCCCTTCCCTCTTGTTTGCCTTAGTGTCTTTTCCTTAGCTGGAGCAGTTTTCTGCTCCTCCTTTTCTTCTATTTTCTCTCCTCCTTGCTTTAGTCTTCCTGTCTCCTCTCCTTGCAAGTTCCTGTCTTTACCTCCCCACTCCCAGGCAGCCTCCTTTATTGCTAGCATCCCTTATCTCCCTCCCTGATCGCTTGCCGATTAGTGGCTTTGTTTCAACACCAACTTCCCTCTTTCAAAAAAAAAAGAAAAAAGAAGAAAAAGCATGACCTGCTTTTCTCCCCTGGGCAATTTGGCTCCAGGGTCCATGCATTCGCTCCATAAGACACACAGACATTTCCCCTTACTTTTTAGGAGGAAAAAAGTGTGTCTTATGGAGCGAAAAATACGGTATCTAATGTGTTCCAAGGGTTTCAATTTCATTCCACTTTTAATTTTTATACCGCCTTCTTTATTACGATACACAAGGCAGTTCACAGCAACAAAATTATGGAAGTTGGGAACTCGGTAAACTGGGCTTTAATTTGAGCTAAGACTGGCTGGGGCTTGTTCCCAGGAACCAGTTTCACTGCTCAGGATCTGTTCAGTAGCACCAGCTAGGAAGAAAGCAAATCCCCAATTCTTGCCACTCCAGGAAAGCACAACCAGACTGCACATACATTTAACAATGAAGCAGAGCTTGAGCCATTGCACGTCTCTTAATAAGCCTTCCATGGAAACAGAACGAAAGTGTTTTAAAAATAGGAACAGTTGTGCTCAGATGCTGTTGCTGGCTTATGCTGCACTATAGGTTGTGGGCATTGAAGCCAGTGTTGCATAGCAATGGGCAAATCTGCCAGTCCTCACTGGTTTGGTTTTTCCAATCTTAAATTCAGTTCTCCACATTTCCACTTCAGTTTGCAAATTTCAAAAAGTCATGATGAAATTCATCAGCACCTTAATGTGAATTCCTCCCATTTTACACAGCTAAAGCAATTTTGCTCAATAGGCATAATTTTGCAAAGCAGCATCCCCTGATTTAAAGCATTTCTGTATGTAATTCTCACTAATATATGCTTTTTGGTATACAGTGGTGCCTCGCAAGACGAAAATAATCCGTTCCGTGAGTCTCTTCGTCTAGCGGTTTTTTCGTCTTGCGAAGCAACCCTATTAACGGATTAGCGCTATTAGCGGCTTAGCGGATTAGCGGCTAAAAGGCTATTAGCGGCTTAGCGGCTTAGAAAAGGTGGGGGAGCAAAAAAAAATTGGAACACTGGCAAGACGTTTTCGTCTTGCGAAGCAAGCCCATAGGGAAATTTGTTTTGCAAAGCAGCTCAAAAACGGAAAACCCTTTCGTCTAGCGGGTTTTCCGTCTTGCGAGGCATTCGTCTTGCGGGGCACCACTGTATGTGTTTATGTAAGCATTACGTGGCTAGAGAACTGCATTGCAAAATTGGAAGAAGTCGGAATTTTGAAGGATGGCTATGTTTTCATTTGTGCATTTGTGTTTCATTTTGGAAAATACAGATTTGATAGGCTTATCTTTAAATGGGAATAGAATCAAATTTCTCCCCCATCCCTAGCATACTATAAAGGATTGTGTGTTCATAATAATAATTTATTATTTATACCCCACCCATCTGGCTGAGTTTCCCCAGCCACTCTGGGCGGCTTCCAATCAAATGTTAAAAACAATACAGCATTAAATATTAAAAAGTTCCCTAAACAGGGCTGCCTTCAGATGTCTTTTAAAAAGAAGATAGCTGCTTATTTCCTTCACATCTGAAGGGAGGGCGTTCCACAGGGCGGGTGCCACTACCGAGAAGGCCCTCTGTCTGGTTCCCTGTAACCTCACTTCTCGCAATGAGGGAACCGCCAGAAGGCCCTCGGCGCTGGATCTCAGGCTGAACGATGGGGGTGGAGACGCTCCTCCAGGTATACTGGGCCTAGGCCGTTTAGGGCTTTAAAGGTCAGCACCAACACTTTGAATTGTGCTCAGAAGCGTATGTTATGCTAATAGGATGGTGACGATCCATTTTAAAAGCCTGCTTAGCCGTGGAAATCACTGGGCCATTGGGGACCAAACAACCTCTCCTCCCCTACATGGTTTTTGTGTTGCTTAACTGGCAGGGAGATGAGAGAAACTATGAATACTACCTTGGACTCCTCAGATAGAGGGATGGAAGAATTAAAAAGAAATTTGCCAAAGAGAACATCGGCTGACAGATATTAATGCAGAGAATATTCCTGCGGGATAATTTCAAATTGTGTGATGACTAGATGTTCCCCTTAGCATTCAGACTTTGGATAGGAAGAGATTGCAAAACAATGGGAGATGATGCTCCACGCTATAAAATGCAAACACAACAAAACCCACAACTCTGTCATCAACTGAAATTGATGTTGATTTTATTGATAAAGCACTCCCAGCAATAGGAAGGACGGTGAAGACATCCTATTATGAATGAAACAGACAGATGGCGTTTATGGCAACCATTTCCAAGGGGAAAGCGCCAATTCTGCAATAAACTGTGGAAATAAAGGATATTTTATTCTGTTGCATTTTTTTGCGTGTTGAGACCTTTAAACCTCCCCCCTAAATAAATTCAGACAAGACTCAAATTTTGGTTTGGTTTTGGGCAGAATTTAGGCCACAACTTTATTGATTACAGTGGTACCTCGGCATGCAAACAGGATCCGTTCCGGAGCCCCGTTTGCATCCTGAACAGAACGTAAGATGCGACAACGTGTCTGCGCGTGCACAGGTCACGTTTTGCCGCTTCTGAGCATGCACGTGACATCATTTTGACTGTCTGTACATGCGAGAGCAGCGAAACCCGGATGTAACACGCTCCGTTACTTCCGGGTCGCCGCAGAGCGCAACCCGAAAATACTTATCCTGAAGCGTATTTATCCCAAGGTATGACTGTACAGTAAGTGAATGGTTGAATAGGCTCTGGTTCGACTAGCTCCCTGCACTGTTGCAAGTAGTATTGACCCAGGGCAGCAGCATAGGTCAGCCTAGGGTGAACACCTGGATGATGATAATAATAATAATAATAATAATAATAATAATAATAATAATAATAATAATAATTTATTATTTGTACCCCGCCCATCTGGCTAGGTTTCCCCAGCCACTCTGGGCGGCTTCCACAGAGACCAAAAATACACTAAAATGTCACCCATTAAAAACTTCCCTGAACAGGGCTGCCTTAAGATGTCTTCTGAATGTCAGGTAGTTGTTTATCACTTTGACATCTGATGAGAGGGTGCCACTACCGAGAAGGCCCTCTGCCTGGTTCCCTGGATAAGCGGAAAGCCAGGAACAGGCTATCTCTGCCACCCAAATGCCCCCCTGGTCTCAGGCACGGGCACAACCCCCTCCCAGGGGTTGACCAAACCATCAAGTCCCTGGATACCTTTAACAGAATATCCTTCACATAGGGACAGCGAAAGCGTTCTCTCTTCCCTATCACCTGAACCAGAGCCTATCCGCAACCTTTCAAGTTGTGACGATTTGCACGAGCCGAAAGCGGAAGCTCTGGGTCACGTGATATATATGGGTCCCTTGATCCATTTAGCCTGCATCCCATTGGCCTGATTGAACCCAGCATTGAGGGACCTACCAATCGGGTGTTGTGGCTATCCAGACATGCCCACCCACAACACAGGGTTAGGTAGCCAGGTCCCACCATAACACATGCCCTCTTTAAGGGAGGACCCGATATATTAGATTATATTTAATTGCTGTTGCACTCCTTCACATCGGAGTGAACTCTGGAGAACCCGGTGGCACTTACTCCCAAGAGAACATAGGACTGTGTTGTTAGAAAGTAGGTCAGAAGTGGAGAAGGCAGCCTGGGACACGGATGTAGATCAGAGCAAAGGAGCAGGTTCTAAGCAGGGCTGGTGAAATGTAGCTGGTTTCCCAAGAGGCAGGACACAGCAGTAACAGCAAGAATCTTTATTGCACTACATCACTGGGAAACAGGGGCAAAGCAACTGCTTATATACATTCCTGAAGGCCTGGGCCACTCCCACTCCCAACGTGATTGGCTGTCTAAACTTCCAAGCTGCGAATCATGACTCAGAGTTCAAGGGCCAATGGCAGAGGCCCAAATCCTGTTAAATTAGCAAAAATGTACAAGACTAAAGAAAGCAAGTGTTGGAAATGTAAAGCAACAGAAGGGACTGTTTTTTCACATGTGGTGGGATTGCAAAATTGTTAAGAAATATTGGGAAATGAGTTATAATGAAATGAAGAAGATGTTTAAAATAACCTTTGTTAAAAAGTTAGGTATCACAGGAATGGACTTAGCAAGATCACAAAGGAATTTGTTTATGTATGCAACCACAGCTGCACAAACATTATTAGCGCAGCATTGGAAAGAAGGAAGTGTCCCAGCTATAGAAGATTGGCAAGTTAAATTAACGGAATATGCTGAAATGGCAAAATTGACAATGAAATTGAGGAAGAGACGACAACAAATTTAAGGAAGAATGGAAGGACTTTACTGCATACCGTATTTTTCGCTCTATAACACGCACCCGACCATAACACGCACGTAGTTTTTAGAGGAGGACAATCCGTAGGCATGCCACCCGTAGGCATTCCCTCCATAACACGCACAGACATTTCCCCTTACTTTTTAGGAGAAAAAAAGTGAGTGTTATGGTGCAAAAAATACGGTATATACAGAAGCAATGTACACAGGTCCAATACATTGGCAGGGTTGTGAGAATACTTGTAATTTTATTATGAATGGACAATAAGTTATTCAAATGGTTAAAACTTTATAATGGACATGTAGTACATCGATATACAATGGAATCAAGGAAGGGAATAAGGGGAAGTCAATCTGTTTTGTTTTGTTTTTGTTTTTATTGTGTTGAAACGGAACACAGGAGCTCAGAATCCTTAGTCCAGTCTCAAGCTCAGGCAAACACAGAGACCGCTGGATACGTAACAGCAGGAAAAGCCTTGCTCCAGGGCCAAGTGAAGTCACGCCACCCCCAAACCCCCATTCACAAAAACTGCCTGTGCATTCACACATTTTATCAAGAGCACCTCGAGAGTTACAGCAGCAATTCTCCATGTTCTGTGAACATTTTGGAAATTGTGTTTGCTGCCACTTTTTCTCACTGATTGTGTTTATAGCCAGTAAGAATCCCAGGGCTGGATCTAGGCTGGATCTAGACACATCAAAGAAGTGTTTCAGTTTAAAGCCTTGTAAATTTAAAGGGGAAGAAATGGAGGCAGAGAGAGATTTTACTTTCTTGGGTTCCACGATCACTGCAGATGGTGACAGCAGCCATGAAATTAAAAGACGCCTGCTTCTTGGGAGAAAAGAAATGACAAACCTAGACAGCATCTTAAAAAGCAGAGACATCACCTTGCCAACAAAGGTCCGTATAGTTAAAGCTATGATTTTCCTAGTAGTGATGTATGGAAGTGAGAGCTGGACCATAAAGAAGGCTGATCGCCAAAGAATTGATGCTTTTGAATTCTGGTGCTGGAGGAGACTCTTCAGAGTCCCCTGGACTGTGAGAAGATCAAACCTCTTCATTCTGAAGGAAATCAGCCCTGAGTGCTCACTGGAAGGACAGATCCTGAAGCTGAGGCTCCAATATTTGGCCACCTCAGGAGAAGAGAAGACTCCCTGGAAAAGACCCCGATGTTGGGAAAGATTGAGGGCACAAGGAGAAGGGGACGACAGAGGACGAGATGGTTGGATGGTGTTCTCGAAGCTACGAACATGAGCTTGACCAAACTGCGGGAGGCAGTGGAAGACAGGAGTGCCTGGTGTGATCTGATCCAGGGGGTCACGAAGAGTCGGACACGACTAAATGACTAAACAACAACAACAAATTTAAACATGGAAAACAGGTAGAGAAAAGGGGTACTCCACATCGCCATCTGGTGGCACAATGTCATATCGCACATACAATGCATATAAATCGCTTTTTCTTTACCAGTCTAGCTGAGTCAGATGCCGGTGTTTTGTTCATCACCATGAATGGGTGGTGTAAATTTTGATGTCCGGTCAGTTCTCCAGAAATAACTGCCCAATTTATTATTTCAAATTAAGGCTTTTTCCAGAAAGATTAGGAGAGATTAAAGATTACAAACTGCTGGTGTAAACAATGCATATTTGCATAATTTACTCTGTTTATGGTATAAACCGAGCTTTACTTTGCATATCGTGATGTATCTGGAGAGAAAATCAGCAGCAAATGCAAACAAAGGGGAAAGTGCAGCGCAGAGGGCTCAAGAGACACATTTATGCAAAAGGGCAGGCAGGATCATATCCCAGAAGGCAGGTCTATGAATGTCCTTGCATGACGGGGCAGAAACTGTGCCTACCCACCTCTATACACACACACACTCCTGAAATTAACTTTGCTTTAACACAGTTTCCTGGGACTATTTTAATGGGGATATAGTCCTATATTGGGACGGGGGGGGTGGCGCTGTGGGTTAAACCACAGAGCCTAGGTCCAGTCGTGGCCAGTTCTTGGGTTGCGGCGCTCATCTCGCTTTATTGGCCAAGGGAGCCGGTGTACAGCTTCCGGGTCATGTGGCCAGCATGACTAAGTCGCTTCTGGCAAACCAGAGCAGCGCACAGAAACGCCGTTTACCTTCCTGCCAGAGCGGTACCTATTTATCTACTTGCATTTTGACGTGCTTTCGAGCTGCTAGGTTGGCAGGAGCAGGGACCGAGCAACAGGAGCTCACCCCGTCGTGGGGATTCGAACCGCCGACCTTCTGATCAGCAAGTCCTAGGCTCTGTGGTTTAACCCACAGTGCCACCCGTGTTCCTAGCTAACCTCTAATTTCTGGGGTTCCCCCATCTCTCTCTCTCTCAGTCTTCCCATTTTAGTGCTCCTTGGACAAGAAGATGTTACGGGAGTGGTGTAACTCATGGAAGAAAGCGTTCATTCCCCCATCCCCTTAATACTCAGAATTTGGTTGTCCTGTAAGGAAAGGGCAGCCAGTTTCTCCCTCTCGCAAAGGGCTCCAAGATACAGAAGGCCACCCAGTTAGTGGTCCATTCGATGAACCAGAATATAGTCAAATTGAAGAAAACCGACCAATCGGAAGGACACCAGTCTGTGCATCTTTCCATTGGATGCATTTGCACAAGCAGTTCCTGTGATTTAGCTCTTACTTTGTTGACTTCAAACAGTTTCTCTTTTGTCCTATTACGATGGAAGTCCTTGCAAAGCCCAGCCCAGCTTGAAAGTATCACGTTTTGATTCAGAGTTTCCATGCTTCGCTTCAGAGTCTAGAGGGGGGCTTTGGACTATAAGCCACATTTACCAATAAAACATTTTATCCACCTTCCTCTAAAACATCTTTTCTGTACCAAACAAGGTTTCCTGGGTAGTGATTACAGTCTATATTATTCTACATACTTTTGGTTGTGTGTGTGGGTTTTTTTTTATCTTCTTAGGATATGAAATCTTTATTTATGAAATGAAATTGCTTTTCAGACCTACAGGCATCAGTCCAAGGTTTTGGAAGATGTAACAATAAGGGCCATGATTCAAACCTCTTTCAAAAAACACGAATAAATGATTACCAGTTGTGATAGCCGTCCACATTTTTACAATATTTAAAAATATGTTTGGATATCCAGAAATGATCTTGTTATTTGATTTATTCCCAATCCCCTTGAAGTGTTTAATGGATACAATATGGTACAACCAAAAATCTTGCTTATTACTGTTATTAGCTTGGTAATTCTCCAAGATGAAATCATACTTTTCAGGTTATAAATATACATTTTTATTGTTGATTTTATGCTGAATTTGAAATATTGCTTCTCTGCTTTCATATTTTCAGTGCTGTATTACAGTACTATAAATCAGCTTAGCAGTAAAGGAATTCTAATTGATATCAGGTGATTCTCTTTTTTTAGGAAAGGGGAAAAGTTAAACTTACATCCTTTTTGAACAAAGATAGGTTCTGGTGAGGTACTTTTAATAAAATCAGATGTGTGCAGACTGTATCTGATTTATCTTCTTGAAAAGACCACTTGGTTAAAGGAATGCACAGCACACATCAAAGTGTGTGTAAAAACTCAAAACCGCCATAAAGGATACCCTTTTAATGGGTGACTAAACACATAGACTCTTTTCCCCTGAAGTTTTCTTCTGCCCATTTTTTTTCATTTTCCATCTAATTAACTAACAGTTTCTGCAGCTTCTATTTATGCTCCTAAATATATATATATTCGAGCCAATGAAATATCAACAAACCATTTGTTAACAACCGAGCATCTTATTAAAGTCAGTTTTACTCCAGGATCATTTATTTTGCCTCATTGTTCTCGCCAGGAGCTGCACTGTGCAATCTGTCTGAAGCAAAAGCATTTTATGTCCGCTGATAAACAGAAACACAGTTTAGGAGCGCCAGCCAAACGTTGAGGTGGTGCCTAATAGCCTACTGTCTTCCAGGAAATTGAAAAGGAATTGCATGAGAAACTTAAACGATCCCCACCAGCAGCACCGAATAATGTTGGAGAGAAGTCGTAAGGGCACCAGAGTTGTCTTGAACCTCTCGGGATGGCCCAATCTCTGGAAGCGCTCAAGGGGGACACGAAGGTGATGGATCTCTCCATAATATCCACGAAGCATCTGGTACTCGGAGGTCTGCTAGAAATGGAAATTCCAGAGTTCTTGTGGCCAACGCTGGCTTTTAGATCCCTCCTGTGCTTTTCCAAAAGCTCATCACCAGGTCTTCTAGGATCAATTTCTGAACGCCCATCTGAACCTTCCCAGACCCTGAAATCATCTTCGGAGGCTCTCCTTTGTGTGCCTCCAACATGTGAAGTCCATAGAGTGGCAACACAAGAACAGGGCCTTCTCTGCAGTGGCTCCCCGTCTGTGCAATGCTCTCCCCAGGAAAGTTCGCCTGGCACCTTCACTATACACCTTTAGGCACCATGCAAAAATGTTCCTCTTTAACCAGGCCTTTGGTTGATCTGATTGACATCCTATGCCCTTTTAAGTTGTGGGGGGTTTGTGGGGGGGAAGGTGGTTATTGCATTGTTGTTTTTCCTGTACTTTTCCAGGTATAAGACTATGGTTTTTTTTCCTGTAAAAATCATGCTAAAAAGTTGGGGTCGTCTTATACATGCGTAGTGCCTAGGGTGGACGTTTGATTGGTTGCTGCCAAGGCTGTCAGCGGCTATCGTGCGTGTTATTGGTTGCTGCGTCAATGGGTGGTATAGATTGGCTGATGCTCCGGCAGTTGGGCAGGCAATTGGCAGCTTCTGCCAGTGATGGGACAACTCTGGGCAACCCCCCCCCCCCAAAAAAAAAATGCTCAACAATTCTGGGCAATCCTCCACACACAAAAAGCACCATCTCCCCCCATTTTCTTAAATTTGAGTCCCCAAAAATAGGGGTCGTCCTGTACATGAGGTCATCTTATAGACAGAAACGTACAGTATTTTTATTATGCATTTTGTGGTTTTATATTTATTCTGTGAACTGCCCTGAGACCTGTGGGTATAAGGCGGTATATATAAATTCAATAAACTATTATTATTATTATTATTATTATTATTATTATTATTATTATTATTATCTTGTTTTTATTTTGTATTGTACTCTTTGAGCACAGGAGGCAGGAAGGAGAAACATCCTCTTCTGCCTACTGGCGTGATTTTGGATATTGCCCTATATTCTGAATATTTCTTGGATTTCTTAAAAAGAGATGACCATTCTGTGTACAGTACGTGTCTAAAAACAAAGACAACAGCGCAACTGTGCCATAATAATTAAGAGATACAACTAAACATGAAATTGTCTAAGATAAAATCTACATTAAACAGGGAAGCAACAGAAAGGTATCACACCACAGAGGGAAAAGGAGATATGCGCTGCTCAAGGTCAAATATAAACCATATGGAAGAAATGAAGAGAAATATAAAGCTTTGCATGGAATGGTGAAACGTTATCTTGAGGCTTCATACAAGAAATGCAAGGTTTCTTTATTCATTGCCACACAGTACACATGCTGCTATGGCAACAACTGAAAGTGAAAGGAAAAATAACTCTGTTTCTGAAATATGAAGACAGCACATAAATGTTACTTTAAGATACAAACTAATGGGGCTCTTGAGGGTGAAATTATCCAATTTGTATCAGTGGATTTTTTAAGTGTCACAAGATGTGGTGATGACCACCAGTGGCTCAGGCAGGTTTAAATTGGGATTCAACAAATAAAGGGAGGATATGTGGTCCGTTATACATCTATCTAATAGCTATGATTGCTATATTGAATCTATTTTCAGAAGCCACAGGAGAACAGTTGTTGAGGGAAAAGCTTTTGCTTTTCTGCCCTATTTTTTGGCTCCACAGAGGGATCTGCTGAGCCATTGTTGAAAGATGGATGCTGGACTATGGAGATTCCAGGCGGATACAGCTGAACTCTTCTCACATTCTGGTGTTCTTTGGCAGTGGCGTAGCTTGGGTTGCCACAGAGGACGCCTGTTTCACCCAAGATGGCAGCCACAGAGAGAAGAAAACAAGAGACATGCCATTGTCTGGAGAGGTCACTTTCTGCTTCACGTGGAGAAGTCGTTTTTCAATGAAGCCCAGCGGCTGTATGGAGGCAACACCAGGCGTTGAAATTTTGCGCCCCTGACAATTTTTGGATGGAGGGGAGAGACTCCATCAGGCAAGGCCTCCTTCCACCTGCCTTGCCCCACCCTCCGGCCCTGGGTCTCCTCATAAGGAAGAACTGTGAAGGAAGAGACTCCATCAGGCAAGGCCTCCTTCCATCTGCCTTGCTCTACCCTCTGCTTCTCAATGTGTATTGTATTATTTTATGTACTGTGGCTTGCCGTTGTTTTATTGATTATAGTTTAGATATTATTGTAACTGTTGAGTGGATTTCTGTTTACCTTTTATATGTTGATATTATTATTTTATACTATTCTAATGACTCTTGAGAGTCCCATGGACTGCAAGAAGATCAAACCTATCCATTCTGAAGCCCTAAGTGCTCACTGGAAGGACAGATCCTGAAGCTGAGACTCCAATACTTTGGCCACCTAATGAGAAGAGAAGACTCCCTGGAAAAGACCATGATGTTGGGAAAGATGGAGGGCACAAGGAGAAGGGGACGACAGAGGACGAGATGGTTGGATAGTGTTCTCGAAGCTACCAGCATGAGTTTGACCAAACTGCAGGAGGCAGTGGAAGACAGGAGTGCCTGGCGTGCTCTGGTCCATGGGGTCACGAAGAGTTGGACATAACTTAATGACTAAACAACAACAACAACAACAACGATTGCTGAATGTTGCTTTTTTGATGGAGGTTGCCTATTTTAAAGTTATGTTTTATTATCACATTTTTGTATTGCATTAGATTGTTATAAGATGTACATTTTTTGTTTCTTCAGCTTGTAAACCGCCTTGAGTATTGTAAGATAGAAAGGCGGTATACAAATTAAAAATGATGATGATGATGTTGAATTTTGTGCCCAGGGCAACCGCCGCCACCTCCCCCCCATGCTATACCACTGCTCTCTGGTACTTCTGTGTGGTCTCTGTCTTTCCACCCAAGTTTAATGCACACCCACCATTTTTTACTGGTTTGATTTGTGGTAGCTCCTGCTGGCTTAGCAAAGCAAGTGCGAGTTAGGTCCGATTTGCTCATCTTTCAGTTTCGTCTCAAGCACCTGCAGCCCGTGTCCCTTCAGTTTAACTCTGAATGGCTTAGATGTACAGTGGTCCCTTGGTTCTCAAACTTAATCCGTTCTGGAAGTCTGTTCCAAAATCAAAGCGTTCTAAAACCAAGGCACGCTTTCCCATAGAAAGTAATGCAAACCAGATTAATTCGTTCCAGACTTTTAAAAACAACCCCTAAAACAGCCATTTAACACGGATTTTACTATCTAACAAGACCACTGATCCATAAAGTGAAAGCAATGATCAATGTACTGTACTCTAAAATAAGTAAGACAGTATTGTAGATGATAAAAATAAAAATTCATTTTTTTCCCTTACCTGCACTGATGACTGTCATTGTTTGGATGGGGGTCTTTTATCCAGTTCCACAGTTGCACAATCAATCAATCAATCAATCAATCAATCAATAGCTGAACTGGGTTCCACACAGCCACAAAAATAAATTAATTGAAAAAGCCTCAAAATCAAAAACTAAATAGCAAAAACAAAAGTACTAAGCTTAATCCATTCCGGAAGTCCATCTGACTTCTGAAATGTTCAAAAACCAAGGCACAGCTTCTGATTGGTGCAGGCGCCCCAGAAACAATAGCCAACAGCCGCATCGGATGTTCGACTTCTCAGTGGCGTAGCGTGGGGGGTGCAGGGGGGGCCGGCCACACAGGGCGCAACATCTGGGGGTTAGGGTTAGGGGGCGCAAATCCACGGGTTAGGGGGCGCAAATTACTTGCCTTGCCCCGGGTGCTGACAACCCACGCTACGCCACTGCGGCTTCTGAAAAACATTCAAAAACCTAAACACTTACTTCCGGGTTTTCAGAGTTTGAGAACCAAGCAGTTTGAGAACCAAGGTACCACCGTATTTAAAAGTGCATGGGAGGTAGATCTAACCATGGTAGTGATTTGGAACATCCTGGTTCAAGGGCATTATGCCTCTGAACACTGGTTTGGGAGGAACGACACACAGCAGGGGGAGGCTGCCTTTATGCTCTGCTGGTGGACCTCCCCCACTGTTTGAAAGAGGAGATTGGATTAGCTGGGTCCTTGTTATGTCCCAGCAAGGCTCTTCTGCTCTCTCCTAAATTCATGCACATGCACACATAGCAGGTATATTATTCCAATAAAGCCTTGCAGATCCTCTGAGGATCTGAGTCCCGAGAAAGGGAGAACTCGATCAGCTGCGCCTTGTGAAATAAATGAAATGATGGGTTTAGAGGAGCTGCATTGAAAATGAAGCTCTGGCATTTTAGTGTCAAGTTACAGTGGTTGTCGAAATAAAGAAGAGTCTTGTGGCACCTGGAAACCTCACCAACATGGTGTGCTGTAGAGTTTGAAGGCCAGGGGAAGTCAGATGTACGCAGAAGGTTGAAGTGAGGAATGGACCAAATGTATAAACACCTGAAATGTGTAAACGAGATTATTTTGATGGTTTATTTAAGGCCTTTTGAAAGTCCAAATCTAAATGTCTTCAGACCAAACTGGGGTAATGAAAATATTGGCATAAACATATATTTGCTGCCTTACTACCAAAAACGTCACCGGTGGAATTGAAATGTTGCTGTGCAAAGGTCAAAACAATTGGATGCCTTGTAATTAGGTAAAACCAGTGCTTTTTTTCTTTTTAAAAAAATGTTTAGGGGCACTCTCATTTTGACTCAAGAAAATCACCATTTTATGTGATAAAGTGATAAGTACAGTAAATGGACAAAAGTACAAAGATTCACAAAATGTCTAGGGGTATGTGTACCCAGTGCTGGATTTACGTATAAGCTAAACAAGCTATAGCTTAGAGCCCCACTCTCTTGGGGGGCCCAAAAAAAATTAAAGGAAAAAAACTGGATGTACATTTCTAAAATATAAGATAAAAAAAACCCTACATACAGCAACTGTGTTTTGTATTGTGTAGGCTCCTATGAGGTAAGTCATGGGCCCCGTCTGCTAGCCTGCTCCCTAAAATATCACTGGTTTGCTCCTTTCTTTATCAATTACTTTGATAAAATACATATTTTGTTATGTGCAAATGGCTTGAGATACCTATGAGGTCCATAAATTGTTGTTGTCGTTGTTTAGTTGTTTAGTCGTGTCCGACTCTTCGTGACCCCATGGGCCAAAGCATGCCAGGCACTCCTGTCTTCCACTGCCTCCCGCAGTTTGGTCAAACTCATGCTGGTAGCTTCGAGAATGCTGTCCCACCATCTCATCCTCTGCTGTCCCCTTCTCCTTGTGCCCTCCATCTTTCCCAACATCAGGGAGTCTTTTCGCCTCATGAGGTGGCCAAAGTATTGGAGCATCAGCTTCAGGATCTGTCCTTCCAGTGAGCACTCAGGGCTGATTTCCTTAAGAATGGATCGGTTTTATCTTCTTGCAGTCCATGGGACTCTCAAGAGTCTCCTCCAACACCATAAATTACCATGTAGCAGATATTCAACACAAAAAACAGCGACAATTTGTTGTGGACAAAGGACAGCTGGACATAGAAAGGGCCCCATTACCTCCAGGAGCTGAGGGCCACATCAAACCTAAACCTGGCCCTGTGTGTACCCCTGCGTCCCCCCAGAAAAAGAATGAACTGGGTGAAACACAGATTGCCTACAGCCCAGAGAGATGCTTAGCTGCATTAACTTGCTCGCTTTGGGTTCTAATCCAAACATGGGTGAAGAGAGAAAGACTTGGGTACCTGAATCCTATGGCGCATCTTCTGCTGCTGTAGTTTTTGTTGCCGGAGGAAACTTGCAGTGACAGGCTCATCTACATTCATGATTACTGCCTAACTAGTTGGAGGGTATTAACTGATTTTGGATGTTTATAAACTCTTGCTGAGACCCAAGAACCCTCTGGATTTCATGAAATCCTGGCCAGAGGTGGGGAGGTTGATCTGGGAAACCTGCCGTAATTGAAAAAAACCCGCTTCATCTCTCGGTTCACAACATCACAGATCATCTCTAACTTAGGAACCCTTGGCTCCGATTTAATGGTAATCATGTAACATCTGTTTAATTTTAAAATTTATATGGAGGCTTTTGGGGAAATCCCTTGGAGTTTTCCAACTTTCTCTTTCCTCGACGTACGGAGAGGATATAGAAAGTTAATTTCCTGTGCAGAAATACAAAATGACAGAAGGCTCGAGGTTAAACTTATTTACAAAGAAAATCACTGCCAATGTTTATAATATACTGCTCCGATTTGAAATATTTAAGGTGTTATTTGGCAACCAGTGTTCTCTTGGTATTTAAACATATTACAAACCTTGTACGATAAACTTCAATGCATTGTTTTTTTTTAAAAAAAGAAGACCCTTCGTATTGATTTTTCCCCATTGAATTGTGAACTGTCTGCTCATATGGCTATCTGTTTACTTTAATAAACGAAGAACTTGTTGGAGGCTCCCATTTTCCCACCCTCAGGCTTGTTCTGGAAGGGCTTAGCATGCTGCACAAAGCCTTATAACCCAGAGAGAAAACAGATGAAATGTAATACTGTCAGCTGAGACATACATTGTTATCTGCAGTCCTGACTTCATGGAGAAGGGATTGCTTAAGGCAGTGGTTCTCAATCAGCTAATTACTGAGGAGCCCCTATTTTTCAAAAGCCAAGCCACGGACCCCCTACTTTTGAGAATTTTGATAACTCTTTGGAAGTTACTTCTGCAAAGCAATTTTTTGAACAAAATGTGGGGTAGCCCCTAATATGATTTTAGGTTCAGTGATCCCTTGGTTCTCAAACTTAATCCATTCTGGAAGTCCGTTCCAAAACCAAAGCGTTCCAAAACCAAGGAGTGCTTTCCCATGGAAAGCAATGTAAAATGGGTTAATCCGTTCCAGACTTTTAAAAACAACCCCCAAAACAGCAACTTAACATGAAATTTACTATCCAACGAGACCATTGATCCATAAAATGAAAGCAATAAACGATGTACTGCAATCACACAATCAATCCATCAGTAGCTGAACTGGGTTCCAAACAGTCACGAAAACAAAAACAAAAGATCCGCAAAAACAAAATGCAAAATAAACAGCAAAAACAGACAGACCTCAGTATTTGGTATGGTTATAAATTTAACTTTGTATAATAAAATAAAAATAATTTCCCCCAAAAAAGAGAAATCATTTGCCTTGGTCTGCCTGGTGCAAGGAGTGATATATAGCTGCATATTGCTGGATCAAAATCATCATCACGGTGTGATTTGAAAACCGATTTGGGCCAATATACAGTGGTGCCCCGCAAGACGAATGCCTCGCAAGACGGAAAACCCGCTAGATGAAAGGGTTTTCCGTTTTGGAGGCGCTTCGCAAAATGAATTTCCTTATGGGCTTCCTTCGCAAGACGAAAGCCCATAGGGAAATCTCCGGGACAGCGGGGAAGCGCAGCGCGTCTTCCCCACTGTCCTCGGACCTCCTCCGAAGGCTGGCGGTGGGGCGGAGAGACCTTCTCCCCGCGCCAGCCTTCGGATGGCTGTCCTGAAGACTTGCGGTGGGAGGAGGGTTTTCCTTCCCACCGCCAACATTCAGAATGCTGTTCTGAATGTTGGCGGTGGGGAGGAAAAACCCTCCTCCCACCGCAAGCCCCGGGAACAGAGGAGAAGCGCTGCGCCCCTTCCCCTCTGTTCCCGTACCTGTCCTGAAGCCTTGCGGTGGGGAGAAAAGCCCTTCTCCGCACCGCCAGCCTGGCAAGCGGTTTCCATAGGAACGCATTAATTGATTTTCAATGCATTCCTATGGGAAATGGTGCTTCGCAAGACGAAAAACTCGCAAGAAGAAAAAACTTGCAGAACGAATTAATTTCGTCTTGCGAGGCACCACTGTATTGAAAAATTGCTAAAACAAACCATATGTTTTGTGATATTACTATGCAAAAATGACAATAAATTAGTTGGGGGAAGGCAAGGGATGGGGGCGTGGACCCCCTGGATGCATTCCCTGGACCCTCTGGGGTCCCCCGACACCTAATTGGGGACCACTGGCTGAAGGGGTTGGAAAAGTCCAAGAATTTGGATGGAGCCCCAGAACACACAAGCATTTCAGAGTGACAAGCATGGGTTAGTGGCTAAAAGATGAGCACGGAATCCACATTGTCCATTATCTGACTCATTTCCCATTCAACACACCACTGGAAAATAAAGTCACTTCCGCCCTGTGGAGGAGGTGGGATTGTGGGCGTCACGGCGCCTCCAGACGCACGGTGGCTGGAGCCAAGCCCAGCGATTGGGGGGTATTCCCGGCTGCGTCACCTCCTGGCTGGCCAATCAGCTGGCTCAGGGGGCGTGGCCTGTCCTATTTAAGGCAGGACGCAACTGGGGATCTCCCTCTTTGCCGTTTACCAGCTGTTTTGAGCCTTTTGCTCGAGTGGTGATTAGGCATTGGTATAGTTCTGTAGATGGAAGAGGGGAGGTGGCGCCATCACCTGCCCCACATATTGAAGGGTAGTCTGGTAAAGGATTCCTGGGATGTGGCCCTGTCCGAAGCCTAGGGAGGTGAGGGCCTAAGGCACGCCCCCTATCGGTGACCCCGGGGGGAGTTGCTAGTTGATCTGCATCAGCAGGACTCCGCCTACTGGTGGTTAACCCTTTCCGGACTTCAAGCAGATGGGCTGAAGTCGGATATAGTCGGTTAGGACCAATGCCTAAGCCAATACCCGCTCATCACCTGTAACCATAGCTGTCAACTGTCCCTTATTTGGCGGGAAACTCCCTTATCCCAGCGCCGTGTCCCGCTGCTGTCCCTTATTGATGATGTCCCTTAAATTTCCCGGGTTTCAAAGGAAGCAGCTCCTCTCCCTCCCTCCCTGCCGGCCAGGGAGGAGGGAGGCTCCAACTGTGTTGCTTGGCTGCATTGCTCACCCAATAAGGAGTCTAAGAATGACTGGGGGTGGAGCTTGCTTGCCTTGTGCCGATCACATCGGCCGCGTCGCCTGGGGACACACCTTTGCTCAGCGCTTCCCAGCGGAGAGGTGACGGTGGTTTTCCTTGCTGCATCCCTTTTGCCGTGTTGCTGCGCTGTGGGAACCACCGCTTGAGGCTTTGTTTGGCTGCTGGCTGGGCTTTCTGCCTATGGCTCAGAGGGGCTCAGAAGTTGAACATACCTGTGCTTGGAAAATCCCTTATTTTGGCTGCTGATCCCTTATTTTCGAGGCTGCTGGTCCCTTATTTTCAAATCTGTAAGTTGACAGCTATGCCTGTAACCAATAAAGTTGTGGCCTTATTTAGCTCATTAACCTTAATAATTGTGTCATGTGTCATTATTTCCACTGGGGGGGGGACTCGCCACACAGCCCAAAATGAACTGAGTGGGGTTGTGGTGCATCAGAATCTAAGGTGCAAGCAGTTGTCCAACTATGTTTTTCTGTGTGGAACCGGTTGTGTGCAAGACTTTTCCCTGTCCATAATCGCTGTTAACAGAAGCACCAAACTCTCCTTACTCTCTAGTCTAGTGAGATCTTTGTGCCCATCCAAAAGCATATCCAGGAAAGAAAATTCAAGATAAGATAAGGTTCTTGCACCCCGCAGCAGGCGGCAAAATGTATAAAAACACTGGAAAAGCAAGCAAGCAATATGTCAGAAATGGCATCGCTTAAGAACCTCGTTGAGTAATGTGCGGAAATGTGAGACGCTCAGGAATGCTCTGTCCAGTAATTCAAGGCTATGGAAGATGAAGAAAATATTTGCTTTCAGATCCTTTTTTTCTCTCATTCCATTAGCAGCCTGTTATCAGACCAGAAAATCTGACTATCTGCCTCAAAATTGCTTACTGAAGCAGTGCCTTCGCTGACTGAAGAATAGTCTAGGAACTATTTAGCGCAACAACAGACGGAACAGCTGACATATGAAAGATGGTTAATTATTGCCTTAACCTGTTTTTTGTGGTGCTTTAAAGAAGTATTAAGATCTGTCAGTGAAGGTAGGAAAGGAAGGCTGAGATTTCTCTGCCACTGTGCAAAAAATGAGGTGAAGGAGACACAATGCGTGAGACTTCACTCTGAGATGTTCTTTCTAGAATTTCCATCCTCTGCTGCGAGCATTAAGGGAGAGAAAGTACCATGTAAGTCGCTTTGAGTTCCTCGGATGGAAGCTGGAATATAAATGTAATAAAATACATACAGTGGTACCTCGGGTTAAGTTCTTAATTCGTTCTGGAGATCTGTACTTAACCTGAAACTGTTCTTAACCTGAAGCACCACTTTAGCTAATGGGGCCTCCTGCTGCTGCTGCGCCTACTATTTCTGGGTTAGCGGAGTCTGTAACCTGAAGCGTATGTAACCTGAAGCATATGTAACCCGAGGTACCACTGTATCTATCTACTCACCCTCTTCCCATTATATTATAAAAATGTGCACTCAACAGCAAACATTTTTCCTCCACTTCCTCTCAGTTTGGATAATCACCACCAAAATAATGAAATGTCTAGCATATTCCCCCCCCTGAGAATTCCTTACTATGGCGTTGGGTTACATCACCCTTTGCCAACATGGTGCCTCCAGATCTTTTGGACTACAGTGGTACCTCGGGTCACATACGCTTCAGGTTACATACGCTTCAGGTTACAGACTCCGCTAACCCAGAAATAGTGCTTCAGGTTAAGAACTTTGCTTCAGGATAAGAACAGAAATCGGGCTCCGGCGGCGCGGCAACAGCAGGAGGCCCCATTAGCTAAAGTGGTGCTTCAGGTTAAGAACAGTTTCAGGTTAACAACAGTCCTCCGGAACGAATTAAGTACTTAACCCGAGGTACCACTCTATAATGAAAATCTGTGAGCTCTGTGGGAGTTCTGAATAAACATGCATAAGATCCAAGGAGCCAGTTCCTAGGGGCTGAGGTCCCTTCACGCCCCCCCCAATAAAATATTTGAGGGGCTGCCAACCCAAGTTGATGGGCATTGCCATTTAAATGGTGTGCATGCTCCATGCCTTGTGATCGATTATGTGGGGCAGGACTGTCCTCCTCCTCCTATTTTATTCAAGTTGGCATAAAATTCAGTCCACAAGCCTGCAGTCCTAAGTACATATGCAGCCCACCTGCTAGTGAAACACTACAAACCCTTATACACCTGTTGACCAGAGAATAGTTGATTAATAATAATAATAATAATTTTATTATTTCTACCCCGCCCATCTGGCTGGGTTTCCCCAGCCACTCTGGGCGGCTCCCAACAGAACACTAAAAACAGAATAAAACCTTAAAACACCCTAAACAGGGCTGCCTTCAGATGCCTTCTAATAAAACAAATAGGGGTGTGTTGCACAGGCAAGGGTGACTCTGCCGCCATAACTTTAATTGTGTCTGCTATCTACGGCTGTCTATCGTATTGTTGCATGCCTTGGTAGCTCAGTCGGTAGAGCATGAGGCTCTTGATCTCAGGGTTGTGGGTTCGAGAGCCACCTTGGGCAAAAGATTCCTGCACTAGATGACGCTTGTGGTCCCAACTCTGCAATTCTGATGATTCCATGATCATCAACCTCTCTCCTAGAAGAAGAAGAAGAAGAAGAAGAAGAAGAAGAAGAAGAAGAAGAAGAAGAAGAAGAAGAGGAGTTTGGATTTGACTCCTTCAGGAGTCTCAAAGCGGCTAACATTCTCCTTTCCCTTCCTCCCCCACAACAAACACTCTGTGAGGTGAGTGGGGCTGAGAGACTTCACAGAAGTGTGACTGGCCCAAGGTCACCCAGCAGCTGCATGTGGAGGAGCGGAGACTCAAACCCGGTTTCCCAGATTACGTGACTACCGCTCTTAACCACTACACCACACTGGCTCTCTCCTAGCATGAATTGAGAGAGAATGCCCAGCGCATTCTTCCCTTCTTCAGCAGTGAATCCACTTCTGAGGATGAGTTTATCCTCCTGCTCCTCAGTAGAACTGCCGGTGGGAAAGGAGACAATATTCCCTGCAATATGTTTTGTTTTTGTTTTTCCAGATGGCTGTTCCAGATGCCTTTAAATGAGGTATGCATTCTGTCATCCTCAATCCCCCTAAAAGTGGAGCCCTACTGGGATGAGGTGTGGACTCCATCAGCTGTTTCTGGGATGTTTCTGGTGGTGACACTCCATTAATATCACATTACTCGTTCCTGATTTTATAAGGGTGATTTGGACAGGAAATGTCCACAGCACCTTTGTGAGCATGACAATAGGACTTTAGGTGTGTGCAGATGTTCAGTGAATGTCTACTTTCGCTGCTCTTGACTGACCTCTATGCATTCCCCTGAAAGTCTGAACAGAGCCTAGATGTGTTTATGTCTCTTTGTGATTATCAAGCCTGCATTAATGATGGTTTTTTATTATTATTGCCTAGGTCATATTCAGCTTAACCAGGGCTTTTATCCCACTGGAATTCACCAGAACAGAACTCAGTTCCAGCACCTCTTGAGTGGCACCATTGCCATTCTAAGAGGAAGGTGTTCTTGTTGAGTTCCAGCACCTCTTTTTCTAGAGAAATAGCACAGAGCTGAACCATTTGCTTTCTTGTACCTCCTCAGCTTGCTATGGTTGCTAATGGTTGCCATATTCAGAGCCCAGGGAGGAATTTGCCTGTAGACAAATGGACAAGTTCTGCCAGTGTGGTGTAGTGGTTAAGAGCAGTAATCACGTAATCTGGGGAACCGGGTTCGCATCTCCGCTCCTCCACATGCAGCTGCTGGGTGACCTTGGGCCAGTCACACTTCTGTGAAGTCTCTCAGCCCCACTCACCTCACAGAGTGTTTGTTGTGGGGGAGGAAGGGAAAGGAGATTGTTAGCCGCTTTGAGACTCCTGAAGGGGAGTGAAAGGCGGGATATCAAATCCAAACTCTTCTTCTTCTTCTTCTTCTTCTTCTTCTTCCCCATAGCAAAAGGTCACAACTTGAGGCAGTTAAGCATTGAGCAGAATCCTAGTCCTTGAGTGATGGGTGAAGTGGTGCGGTACTGAACCAGAGATGTTTTTGTGGGAATGTTCAGGGATGCAGGAGAGGATATATTGTCTGATTATATCCTTATCCAACTTGTGTTAACAAGTTCCACAATTTCAGCAGAATAACATTCCCCTTAATTTTAAGTTTGCAACAGATGCGTTTTGCTCAGGCTCGCTAAAGCCTCTATAACTGTTCTGGTATTTTCCCCTTATTCCCTCATAAAATAAAAGAGAAGACACAGCCTTTTACAAAAGTATAAAAAGAGTTTACTCACATTCTGTTCACAATCAGATCCCAGAAGGCAGACTTAGCTTAATGAAGTAATATACACTTGGAATCTATCTCATAAGAAGACAGTCCCTTTGTCCTCTCTTGGCTGGAAGCCAAGAGGGCATCTTTGGCTCAGTAGATGTTGTTTCTTCGATGCACGTGGTGAAAAAGAGAGAGAGATGGCTGCCCTGTGCTTTTGTCATTACCTGCATAGGTGAGGCCACGACCACCTCTAGTCACATGCAGAGGAAGTCTGTCCCAGCCCAGAAGGAAACAGGAAGTCTACCTGCTGGCTGGACAAACATTCCTCCCCATGTGCAAACATGTTCACTCTAGGAATGTTGTACTTGACTGCTCTTGTGTTTCACATCCTAAAGTTTTCAGGGTACCTGTTAAAGGAGTCTTGATGGATGTCCCTGTCCAGACGCCAGCATGAGGCTGACAGGCCATAGGACTTCCAACAGCAGCCTTAGGATAGCCACCTCAGTAGACTGACGTGTTGGGGAGACCATAATCCTTGTCACAACCCTGTAGAAGTTCCAGACCGCTGGCAGGAGGTTGGAATGGATAGACACCCAATGCCTGAGCCAAAGTAATCAATAAAGTTGTGGCTGTTTTAAGTAATCAATCAATTTCTCCCTGTGGAATGCCCTCCCTTCAGATGTCAAGGAGATAAAGAACTGCATAACTTTTAGAAGGCAGCTCTGGAAGTTTTTAATGCTTGATGTTTTACTATGCTTTATATATGCTGCAAGCCACCAAGAGTGGCTGGGGAAACCCAGCCAGATGGGCGGGGTCTAAATAATAAAATTATTGTTAATAGTAAGTAATCAATCAAGTAATCGGGTAAAGGTAAAGGACCCCATGACTGTTAAGTCCAGTTAAGGCGACTATAGGGTTCAGAGCTCATCTCGGCTTTCAGGCCGAGAGAGCCAGCATTTGTCCGCAGACAGCTTTCCAGGTCATGTGTTTCCAGCAGGACTAAACTGCTTCTGGCACAACAGGACACCGTGATGGAAACCAGAGCGCACAAAAACGCTGTTTACCTTCCTGCCACAGCGGTACCTATTTATCTACTTGCACTGGCGTGCTTTCCAACTGCTAGATTGGCAGGAGCAGGGACTGAGCAACAGGAACTCACCCCATTGTGGGGATTCGAACCACCAACCTTCCAATCGGCAAGCCCAAGAGGCTCAGTGGTTTAGACCACAGCGCCACCTGCATCCCAATAATAAAGTACTCAATAAAGTTGTGGCCATTTTTAATTCCAGATCACTATCTGCCTGAGTTTGTACTTTCAAATTTCACCTTAGAATTTGATTAGTGGAGGGAGGAACTGCGACAGGGACCCCCAAACCAACCAGCACTGCTCCTTTTGCTGTTCATGAAGCTGTATCTATTCTCTGGAATCTATTGCACTGAATTAAAAGTTACGCATTTTAAAGATGACATGATATTTGAGGTATGTTGTGAATTGTACATTTGGTTGGGCCAATGATCTAAAAACTTACAGCACAAATCAGCATTTAATTTACAGGAAAAGACCTTGAATAATTCAGCTTGACCATAAAGAAGGCTGATCGCCGAAGAATTGATGCTTTTGAATTACGGTGCTGGAGGAGACTCTTGAGAGTCCCATGGACTGCGAGAAGATCAACCCAATCCATTCTGAAGGAAATCAGCCCTGAGTGCTCACTGGAAGGACAGATCCTGAAGCTGAGGCTCCAAGACTTTGGCCACCTCATGAGAAGAGAAGACTCCCTGGAAAAGACCCTGATGTTAGGAAAGATGGAGGGCACAAGGAGAAGGGGACGACAGAGGACGAAATGGTTGGACAGTGTTCTCGAAGCTACTAGCATGAGTTTGACCAAATTGCGGGAGGCAGTGGAAGACAGAAGTGCCTGGCGTGCTCTGGTCCATGGGGTCACGAAGAGTCGGACACGACTAAACGACTAACCAACAACAACAACAATTCAGCTTACAATGGACCCTGTGTGGAGATCTACCAAATGGCTGAAGAAATCATGTTGAAAATGGTCCTGCTAAGATACTGGCAGTGAGACGTACTTGTTAGGCTGTTATATTATTTTATCTAGCAGGGCCTTGGGGGTTATTGTACATCATATGAGTCTGCAATCAGTATAAGCTGCTTTTGCAAAAAGACATTTGTTTGCCTCTCCTCGCTTTCCCTGACCTCCTTTCCCCCATTTTCCTGTCTCCTGCTTTTGCTTTTGGTTAATAGTCGGAGAAAATGGAAAGTTGCCTTTGTGCATGTGTGTTTTTTTACACTCTTCAATCGTTTTAAAGTAAGCCCACAGCCTTCTTGTCAGTAAATTCTAACGTTTCCAAGGCCATAAACGACATTCCACGCCATAAAATGTTGCAGGGAGCTATACTTTTGCTTTTTGGAGTGGTTCTTGAATTCCATCGCACTAAAAAGAATCAGAAAAGTGGGATTTGGAGGAGGAGGAGGAGGAGGAGGAGGAGGAGTGCGAAGGAGAATCTGAAGTGGAGCCGACAGAAAGAGAAAACTTCCAGGTTCACCCTGAAGCTCGCTTCCTCCCCTTTTCAACTTTCCAATAAGAGGATTATTTTAAATCAAGAGCATTGCTTCCAATGAACATGGGAGGGGGGGAAACTGGACATCAAAGCTTAGCACCTGAAGGATTCCACATGCTGTGGCTTAATAACACAATATACAGCATTACATAAATCCCAAGCAACGTTATTCATGGACACACATACAATAAAAGAAATTACTGTCGGGGTCAGGTAACCGATATTTAAAACCAGCTCCGTTCCCTATCAGGCGGTGTCCCCTCACATTAGAAGGGTGTTGACACAGGGCAATGAAACGTTATTTTCTTTTAAAACTCCTCCAGCCTCCCCGCCTGCCCCTTTCACAATTGACATTTCAGTTTTGGACCTGGCTTCTGCACATCTGCAAGTTACCCAACGGAAATACCAGAATCTTGCATGCTTCTTTGATTGTTACATTCGAGATATCATGTGTGCTACCAGCTCAGCTGCTGCAAGGCATTAAAGTCAGTTACTCCAGGCTTGTAAAGTACTTTGGAAATGCTATAGACAAGGATTAGGGCAGATGAGTATCCCACATGTTTTCAGGAGGGATGATTAAAGCAAGGTTATACACTGCACAGTTAAAGTGATATATGGACTACATGCCGGGAACAATAGCTTGTGGCCCTCTCGGATGATTTTGGATCTTTTTAGTCTTTTTTTTAAATGATGTGTGTTTATTTCAAACCATTAACATTTCTAAGAAGAGCAGAAGGAACATTTTCATTGAGAAATATTTATGAGGGACAGGGGAGAGGAATGTGAACTGCATGTGGCTCTAAGATGTTTTGTTAAAAGTATTATCTAAACCGATGCAGTCATGAAATTTTCAGTTTTATGCTTGCCATTTATGCCATTCTCTCAAAGTTTCTGAACTCTAGCACCCAAATCCTGCAATTACAGACCCTCCAAACTGCAGAAGTTTTTTCAGAATCTAATAAAGGGTAACCAAGTTAATACAGTGGTACCTCAGGTTAAGTACTTAATTCGTTCCGGAGGTCCGTTCTTAACCTGAAACTGTTCTTAACCTGAAGCACCACTATAGCTAATTGGGCCTTTCTGTTCTCATCCTGAAGCAAAGTTCTTAACCCGAGGTACTATTTCTGGGTTAGCGGAGTCTGTAAGCTGAAGCGTATGTAACCTGAAACGTATGTAACCTGAGGTACCACTGTAAAACTAAAACTGTAAGCCACTCGTTTTTAAAAGTGACTTGCAAGGCAAGCCAAGATATAAGTGCTATAAAACATGGCTTGATCCCTGTTTTAACCTGTTCTGCGAAATGTCATGTCAGCGTTTGTGAAGCACGTTTACATTATATTGATCGCAAAAGAAGATATTTAAATGTGGGCTTAGTTCTCCCTTTGAAACCAAGATAGGCTGCAACAAATGTTCTCCTGTTTCAATTTTTGGACACTGAGCTATTTCAGCAAGGATGGGGCAGGGGTTAAATCAGTTTTGAGAATCCTTAACATTATTTCATCCTTATTGGATGCCAGCTAGGGCTGGGGAAGTAATTCAATTCAGTTCACATTTTTATATAAACCTGCCTAATTCTCTTTTCAGCCAACAATACATGAACTGAAATGCAACAATCCTTAGGAATTTACACCTCTTCAACCAAAAAATGTGCACAGAAATGCAAGTATCAGGGGAAATGTGAATTTAAAAAATGTTTCTATCACTGAATAAAACATACAAAAATGCATTATATCAGGGGACGTAGTTCATAAAACTGTGTAGCTAAACTGACACATGGGATTCGCAGTCAGGAGGAAACAAAGTACCAAAAACAATGGAGTAAATTTATGGTCTATATAAGTGAGAACTGTAGAAATTTGAAGATGTTAGCAGGACTGAAATAAATCTTATGTCATGGTTTTAGTCTTTTACCAATGAAACTGTGAATTAAAGATTGGAATAAGAAAACCTGTGGAAGGGAAGGAGGGAAGTCAATAGCTCTATGGAGCATAAAGTAAGATAGATGTAAAAAGACTTGATAATTTTGTTTGTTGGTGTTGGTGTATCTAAAATGAAAACTTAATAAAAATTATATTTAAAAAAGTGTATTTGAAAGAAAATTGCATACAAATATGTGTATATTAGTGGGGGAAGCACACTGACAGGCCGGTGAATTTTCTCGAGGAGTTTTTAAAAAGCTAGTGCAGGGAAGTGGTTAAGCAAACTGAGGTTGGGGAAAATGAGAAACCGAGAAAAACCTCAACTGACAGGTTCCTCCGCCCCAACTTTCAGCTTAACTTAAACCAGCAGAATGGACAGCTTTTGCAGAAAGCATTCCCCTTCCGTCCCCCACCCACAAGGATAGGGAGACCCTCTGCTGCAGATTTTGGGGGTTGCTGGGGGCGGCAAGGGGCAGGAGAGGAGTGAAAATGATGCCAACCCTCTTTTTTTAGTGCTATTCCTGAAAATAGTTTCGTCACCAAATGTTCAGCATCAAATTGAATTGTATGTTTTTATCACGAGATTCCATTTCTTGGGCCTCTCCATTTTAACACAAAATTGTTTACACAGACCTGGAGAGAGTGGATTTTATTACACGGCAAGGAGAGATTTGGGATTTGGTTTCCGATTTTCCTCTCCCCGGCATCCCCCAAAATGAAACTTTTATAGCTCATATTTAAAGTGCTATCCATTAAGTGCACCTTATAAAGAACAGCACATGCAATGGCATTTTGGTAACAAGAGTAGAAGCCGTTCTTCCCAGGAGACAAGATCTGGCCTGAGCGATGTGAATAATCAAAGCATATTGAGATTTTCAAAGAAACAGAGTTCCAAAAACCATAAAGTAATCAGGAAGGATGAAGACATGCATCTCCTAATTACTTTATTGTAAGAAATTGCAAATACTCATAACAAGCCATTGACATTACTCCTTTAGTTAAGGTCTAAAATCTATGTTACTCGTATATATGAATGAAGAGAAATACTCCTGCAGTTAAAAGCAGGTTTACCTGAGAGAGAAAATAACACAATCTTCTCTTCTTTTATTTTCTTGCAGCCTTCTCAGGAACAACGGAAACTTGTTCTTCCTCACATATATGATTGATAGCTACAGTAAGTGATTTTTAAAGAATGATGCTGAGTTTTGGGATGGAGTAATAAAACAAGTAACAGCTTTAATGAAGGATGTTGGAGAATTATTTTATTTCATTAATTTTAAATTAAAAATATTCCTCTCTTGAACAAGATAAAGCAGAAATAAAAAGTGAATAAAGAAATGAAAAGGTATGTTATATCACTATATATGCAAACAACTACAATTCCATATATGTTTGTCTAGTATGTAGGTATACGAATGTTATTATTATCCAAATATATATATATATTTATAAATGCCTCCCAAATATTGTTGTACTTGTCCATACAAAGTCTATAAATTATGAGTGCTCTCATGTTTTCAATCCACTGAATAAAAGGGGCCATGGAATAATTCATTTACACTGTCCAGTTGTCAAATTCCATGTAGCAGATAGATAATTCAAAAGAATATTTTCCTCTGAAGGATATTGGAGAATTCTGACAGAAATGGAAATTGTTGAGGTTTGCTTATGAATCCCATATCAAGGATGGAAATTGATCTAGGGAATATGATCTGGCTTTGCTGCGGTTGTTTTCTGTCTGCAAATGATCAATTAATGACTCCCCCCTCCTTTTCTTTGCATTGAAATGAATGGGGTAGAATAATAACTCTTGCAAGCCCCCCATCAGAACAATATCATCAGTGCACAGAAGGGGAATAATTTTTATTTTTTATCATTTTCAATACTGTCTTATTTATTTTATAGGACAGTACATTGATTATGGCTCAATGGCCTCGTTAGATAGATAGTAAAATGTATAAGACAAATAATAAATGTTGGGAATGTAAAGAAAAAGAAGGAACATTTTATCATATGTGGTGGGAATGTAAAAAAGTAAAGAACTTCTGGGAAATTATATATAATGAGATGAAAAAGATGTTGCAATATACATTTTTTGAAAAACCAGAAGCATTTTTACTTGGTATTATAGGTCAGGACATTAATAGGCAAGATGTTAAATTGATTTTTTTATGTAACAACTGCGGCAAGAGTATTGTTAGCCCAGAAATGGAAACAAGAAGAAATTCCGACGAAAGAAGAATGGCAGACGAAATCAATGGACTATGCAGAATTGGACAAAATGACAGGAAGGATTCGAAACCTGCGGGACCAGAGATTTACAGAAGATTGGAAGAAGTATATGAATTATTTGAAGAGCAACTGTAATCAACAAATTACACTAGTAGGACTACAAGAAGTTTTGTAAGGAGAAATATACGAAATGTTACAAAGTAGAAAAAGATAGAGATATTGGTTATGAGTTTGAAATGTAATAGGGAAGATACGAAATGCACACTGAGAGATTAGACTGGAAAATTTTCAGACAGGATTGATGGAAGTCAAAAATTTGAATAAGATGTAAAAGTATGTTTAATTACTGTTGAAAATGATATGTTTAAAAACTAATACAAAATTATATATATAAAACAACACATGGGGCCACATCCAAATGGTGTGCAAATTGTTGGCCTCTGCCTTTTGGACTAATGGAAACTGTTGTCCTTCTTCCATACTTGGGTGGCCACTTTCAGCCAGTTTTCCTACAGGTAACCATTCTTTGGAACCTTCCCCAATGTTTCCTAAGACTAAAGCAAAATAATATGTATATATCAATCCATGGAGAGCTCAAAATTAGTTTAGGGGTCATCAGAAAGAGAACGATGTCTGACCGATAACCCAAGATGTGTTCCAAAGGTCACAACAGACTCTTGTGTTCCAAGGCTCCGTCTTTTGAAACTTGAAAGAGTCCTTACTGGCCTTTGCACCTGAAACTTCCAGCTGTTTCAAACCATCTCTAATCTATAGGATGCCCTTCACAAATAAAGGGGACTTTGTTGCCGCCTGACACACGGCAGGTTATTTAAACATCCACTGGAATGTGATCTGTTGTCTTTCAGCAACGTGTTATAATTTACAGAGATTTACATACAACCCACAAGCACAACTATTAGCCATTTATTAAGGCAGCCTGTTAGGCTGGCAAGGAATAAGAAGGTTTGATCAGCTAAACTGGAAAGTCTCCCAAAACAGATTGAAATCCCGGTGAATTTAACAGGCTCAGGGGGTGGTTGGTCCATTCTAACTGGTCTCCCACCCCAGCAGAGTCTTGTCAATTCCAGCCCCACAAGGTAATGCCTAGTGGCAGACTTTGGGCTTTAAAATTTCAGCGGCTACCTGTGCAACATCAAAATTTGATGCCTCATACTTCTCACCTTCACTTGCTCCTCATTGTTGCAAAGTCCCCTGAGGCATCTGGTTTATAGTTACCAGATGTCCCCGTTTGCCGGGGACAGTCCCCGGATTTACAAATCTGTCCCTGGACAAAATCTGTCCCCGGAATGTCCCTGGATTTCATTTAATGTCCCCGGATTTATATGTTAAGTGTTGTAGATTTATTAGTAGGGAATGAATGTTGTGTGATTGGTTCAATGGCACAAGACACATCATATAGGGACTTCTGGCGAGGCAAAATGGGTGCCATGGCAGCGAGCAGCTCCTGAAGCCAGCCAGAGCCAACTGTACTACCAGGCTGGCTCTGGGCTGCTGAGACTGCCGCTGCCGCCGCCACTGCTAAGGGGGAACTGGGGATACCTGGTGCATCAACTGGGGGAACCACTCACACACACACACACACCCGTGCGACCCAAATCAAGCCGGGAGCTAGAGTGTCCAGCCCCCCGTCCAACTGCCCAGCGGCGCTCCGGGGCCAGTAAAAACCCTGGAGCTGACGCAGTGAGAAGGAGGAGAGGAGAAGGAGAAGGGAGACCGAGAAAGAGGAAGGAGAAAAAAGAGGGGAGCCCTGACCTTGCCGTGCCCCTGCCGCCGCTGCCACTGAGGAGGAGAGGCAGGAGAGTGCTGGGAGGGCAAGGACACATGGCCAAGCCCAGGCCCAAGCCAAGCCTACTCCCTGGTGGCTAGCACTCCAAGAGAGCAGGCTGAGGCCCAGAGGAAGGCTGCGCGACAGAGGAGACCACAGAAGAGAAGATATTACTTCTTTATTTATTTTTTAAAATAATTTTTTCCCATCTTTTTTTTAAAAAGTGTCTCCGGATTCTTTGAAAAAAATCTGGTAACCTTAGTCTGGTTGGCTCTGCACCCAGTTTGGGTGAATCGTTCACACTGCCATAAATACATCTCTGTAGAAGAAGAAGAAGAGAAGAGTTTGGATTTGATATCCCGCCTTTCACTCCCCTTCAGGAGTCTCAAAGCGGCCAACATTCTCCTTTCCCTTCCTCCCCCACAACAAACACTCTGTGAGGTGAGTGGGGCTGAGAGACTTCAAAGAAGTGTGACTGGCCCAAGGTCACCCAGCAGCTGCATGTGGAGGAGCGGAGATGCGAACCCGGTTCACCAGATTACGAGACTACCGCTCTTCACCACTACACCACACTGGACTCAAGTCTCACACTGTAATTACTAGTTTAGCATCTTAAAAAGCAGAGACATCACCTTGCCAACAAGGGCCCGAATAGTTAAAGCTATAACCTAATATGCTGCGTCCTTGTGTCTTTCTTATCCTCAAGCAGGTGGTGGGTCCTCGACTCACAAGGCCACCTCTCCCACAGGGCTTAGTGCTGAGGAAAGAGGAAGGCAGGGCAAAGCAGCAGCAGCAAAACGTTAGCAGCCCTGTCTTGTGCCAACCTCGCATGGCGGAGAAGTCACAGAAGGTTCTCCCGCTCACAGACCACCCTCAGCAGCCTATACGCACTTCAGTGATTCCTGTGATGACAGGGGAAATTTTTAGAGCCTTCAGGAAACCCATTGACTTAAATGAAGTTGGCGCAGCCCCATGGACCTTCTGCAACTTAGTCGCCAGATAAGGTTACCCAAACCCTGAATTGCAGAAGGGATGCCAAGCTCCTTGGCTTCCCGAACCGCTTTGTGAGATGTATTTATTAAGAAACACTCAACAAATCCTCATCACGTATCAGCCCCCATCTTTCGGAGGGAACAGCGCCCGGTGCCAGGTGAACACAGAGCCTTTGTTTATTTTGCAGGAGGGGGAAATTATTAAGGTATAGGATAACATAATCCTTCTTTAAATATTATTACTGGGAATACTTTATCACCAAATCTTTCACTCCAAATTGAATTTTATTTTATCGCATTCCTCGGGCCTTATTTTAAGGCAAATTTGTTGACATAGGCAAGAAAATACGGCTCGATTCTGTTCCGCGGCCATAGGAAATTTTGAGGGAAGCCCTGTTCTCCGCGTCCTTGTGAATTACTGCCTTTTCCAGCAGTGCTGGTTTATGGCACAATGTCTTGCAAGCAGTTCTAGGCTTTGCAGCACCTGGACTCAAGTCTCCACTGCCTTCAAGTGCTGCTGTCTCACAGTGGGCTTAAATATCTGCATTTTGGCATGACATTAAATGGGAATGCGCCACATTCCTTGCATTCTTCATCTGGTCATTCAAGCACCTAAAAACTGCTAGGTGTTGCACAAACCCGATGGTAGCTGGAGAGGGGGATATTTGTTTAGACAGCTGTTGCGTTATGTCTAATATCTTATTAAAGGCTTTATCTTTTAAAAGGCTGCTTTTATTCAAGAGAAGCCAGAATGTAGCTCAAGGTACAGACTGGAAAATTTGCTTAAGGTATACAAACTGTACATGTCTCACCTGGGAACAGAGCAAACTTATAAATTTGACACCAGATGTCAAAGAGAACAACAACTACCAGACTTTTAGAAGACATCTGTTTAGTTTGCCTACCCATGGTTTAGGGCTTTAAAGGTCAGTACTAACACTTTGAATTGTGCTCAGAAACATCATGGGAGCCAATGCAGGTCTTTCAGGACTGGTGTTATGTGGTCTCAGCGGTCATTCCCAGTCCCCAGTCTAGCTGCCACATTCTGAATTAGTTGCAGTTTCTGGGTCTTAGGTGTTTAGAAGCTCTCCTCTCTTTTGAATCTGACCCCCCCCCCGGATGTTTTTTCCAGTTCGTCACCTGGAGCTAAAACAAACATGAGGAAAGGAGCAGCAGAACGTACATTAGGAGGTGAGGATTAAGTTGCTGTTCCAATAATAATAATAATAAAAATAAAATAATAATAATAATAATTTATTATTTATACCCCACCCATCTGGCTGGGTCCCTGTAGCCACTCTGGGTGGCTTCCAACATAACACTAAAATACAATAACCTATTAAACATTACAAGCTTCCCTAAACAGGGCTGCCTTTAGATATCTTCTAAACGTTTGGTAGTTATTTTTCTCTTTGACATCTGGTGGGAGGGTGTTCCACAGGGCGGGTGCCACTGCCGAGAAGGCCCTCTGCCTGCTTCCCTGTAACTTGGCTTCTCGTAGTGAGGGAACCGCCAGAAGGCCCTCGGAGCTGGACCTCGGTGTCCAGGCAGAACGATGGATGTGGAGACGCTCCTTCAGGTATACTGGGCGAAAGCCGTTTAGGGCTTTAAAGGTCAGCACCAACACTTTGAATTGTGCTCGGAAACGTACTGGGAGCCAGTGTAGGTCTTTCAAGACCGGTGTTATATGCTCTTGGCGGCCGCTCCCAGTCACCAGTCTAGCTGCCGCATTCTGGATTAATTGTAGTTTCTGGGTCACCTTCAAAGGTAGCCCCACATAGAGCGCATTGCAGTAGTCCAAGAGAGAGATAACCAGAGCATGCACCACTCTGGCGAGGCAGTCCATGGGCAGGGAGGGTCTCAGCCTGTGTACCAGATGGAGCTGATAAACAGCTGCCCTGGACACAGAATTGACCTGCGCCTCCATGGACAGCTGTGAGTCCATAATGACTCCCAGGCTGCACACCTGGTCCTTCAGGGGCACAGTTACCCCATTCAGGACCAGGGAGTCTTCCACACCTGCTCCTTGCTTGCTCTCCATCCAGGCTTTGACAAGCAGTTGGCGACCCAAATTCTGTACCCTCTCTTTTCATACATGGTCATGGAGGCGGACTTGAAAGTCTCCGCAGCGCTTGATGCACCACTGACTGAAAAGAACAGAAGAAAAGAGGGACCGCTCTTCATCCAATGTCTGGTGAGGAATATGGTCTTAAGAGCAGCAGGAGTGCTTGCAGCAACCATGTCTCTGCAGAATTGCAATATGTTGTTATGGATTTATCTGGAAAGGCGCTGGTGAACCAAGTCCTGAGGTCTGTGTGGCTAACCATATCAAATGCCCCAGCTGCCTTAAGAACGCGATGGACCAAAGTCTGGTGGTGATCGTGAGATTCTTCCTGTAATTCTTGCTTGGATTCCTGTGCATGAAGGACATTCAGAGTTAGTCAGAGACTATGGAAAGGACCTGAATTCCTGAGAGGTCTGCTTTAATTTAAGCTGCAAGTTATAGGTATTAGCACATGTATTCTTGGGCGAAATGTTACAGTTGGTGGTTTCCAAAGTGGTCAGGTCAAGGATGTTTCGCGTCAACTTCCATCTGTACGTCTTTGGTGGAAAAAAATCGCCAGTATCACATCTAGCCAATATTCAGCATTTTGTATATTTCTCAGAGATTCCAGAGGGAGATATGTAACCACTTCATAACCCACCATTGTCATCAGTGCTATTGAGAAGTATTTACTTATTTTGCTTGATTCCAATTCAGATTTTTAAAATGATGTATTTTTATTAGGGAGGAAAGCTGTGGATACAGAACCATCTCCAGCATCCCTCTGTTCCAAGGAAACGTTTTGGTATAATAATTTTGCCTCCTTTTGCCTACTGTACAATTCCCCAGCAGCCCTTAATAGACAGCGACCTTCATTTGAAACACCTTAACAGCTGTCAAGAGCTTGAAAAGGAGAAGCAGATTTTGCCTTTCTGTCATGAAAGAGCACGTTCTTTTTTAAAGAAAAATGAAAATGGAAGAGCCAAGCTGGAACAAATTGCCTTTAAGACCTTTCGGAGGTTTTCTTTTGCTTTTTCCATTATCATTTTTATAGCGGAGATTTCTGCGAAGATTCAGAGTGACTCATTTTACGAGGCAGCTCTGTACCATCTGTACCAAAGAGTTTCCCATTGCTCTAGACGTTACGTTATCTCCTCGCGGCAGCCTGGACAGCGCGGGGAAATGGCCAAGCCAGGTCACATGCCAGTGGGCCATCACTCATCCCCCAAAAGGTGGGCAAGTTCTGGTAGCAATTAGGCTCAGCCCCTGGTTGTGCACCGACTGTCTCTGCGGCTGAGGAGTCTTTCCTGCCACCTCCCCACTGGGCTCACAGGCGATAAGATGCACCTGAGCAGGGGGGAAATATGATGGGTTCCTGGACTTGATTTTCTTTCCTTTCTCTCTGTGGGTCAGTTTTGTTCTCATGCTGACAGCAAACGTAGTGGTGGCTCAATGCAAAGCCTTAACAAACTGCAACATCCACACACACACACACCCCAAAAAAATCCCAGCTTTGGGTATAATACAGCAAAAGCAAAGGGTGTCCCCAGTGCATTCAATTTTAATGAAAGAAATTAGCAAGTGTCAGAGCTGCCCGAGGTCCCAGCTCACAAAGGACCAACGCCGGTTCGTTGTTATATACAAAAGTCTTTATTGAAGTTCAGTTTTACTTTCACAGCCGCAGCGCGCAGCTCTACGTCTGAAACTCTAGACCGCTGAAGCTCCGTCTGAATCTCCTCCCCCCAGACACCAGTTTAAGACTAGCCTTGCTCCACCTCTTCCTTTGCTCTTTCCTCCTCTGGGTCCTCCTGTCCGCTGGGGTCTCGCCCTTCCTAGACTCTTCTGACACTGAGTCCCCTGAGTCTTCCCCCTGCCTCCGGCGGGCTTTAGGACCTGGTTCCCAATCCGGGTTTTCTGCTGTCCCACGCGCCTGTACATTCGAACTTGGCGCGCGCGCCCAGCCGGCGACCTTCCTCCTGACCGTTACACTGCTCCTGTCACTGCTTCCCCCTTCGGGGAGGCTAGCTGGACCTGACCTCCCCTCCGTTCCCCTACTCTCCGATAGAGGCGTGGTCAGCCCTGACTCATCTTCTCTCCCTGCTGGAGGAGACGCTGGCCCTGACACATGGGACTCTTCCCCCCCACTACGCTCTGGTGGGGAAGCTGGTCTTGATCTCCAGCTGCTGCTTTGGGAGTCCCCGCTGGCCCCCTGTTTCTGGTGTGTGCCCCCTAGGACCCCCCTTGCCCTGGCCATCGGCGCCTCCTTCTGGGAATCTTCTGATTCGCTGGAGAAGCTCATGGAATCTCTCGGGTCACTGTCTTACTCCCCTACGCTGCCCTCAGATTCTTCCCCTTCGCTCTCCATTTCCTCTCTCCCCTGTGCCTCTGTTCCTGAGCCCCTGACAGCAAGAAATTGAACTTTTAATGTGGCTGGGGCAACCTAGTCAGATGGGCGGGGTATTATTATTATTATTATTATTATTATTATTATTATTATTATCATCATCATCATCATCATCATTTTAATATAATTTTTATTAGCTTTTTTTAAAGATATAATTTTCAACAGTAATTAAACATACTTTTACATCTTATTCAAACTTCTTGACTTCCATCAATCCTGTATGAAAGTTTTCCAATCTAATCGCTCAGTATGCATTTCTTATCTTCCCTATTACATTTCAAACTCATAACCAATATCTCTATCTTTTTTCTACTTTGTAACACTTCGTATATTTCTCCTTACAAAACTTCTTGTAGTCCTACTAACGTAATTTGTTGATTACAGTTGCTCTTCAAATAATTCATATACTTCTTCCAATCTTCTGTAAATCTCTAGTCCCGCAGGTTTCGAACCCTTCCTGTCATTTTGTCCAATTCTGCATAGTCCATCATCATCATCATCATCATCATCATCATCATCATCATTATTATATTTTTTTAGTTCCAAATCTGTACTTTATCAGGGTGCTCTGAACAAGGAGTTTATTTCTTCTTTTCCACATCTTGCTCTGCTGCTTCCTTGGCTCACTTAGCCCGGATGCCAAAGAGCTGAGCATCTGCCTACACCATGCGCAGGCTGGCAAAGCCTTGAAATTCTTCTCTTCCTCCAAGATAACCCAAGCTTTCTTTTTTCTTTTTTTAGACCAAAAATGTTGCTGTTGTTGTTGTTGTTGTTGTTGTTGTTGTTGCATGGCGAGTTCCTGCCCCCCCCCCGTGGAAATAAAGACACATGACACAATTATTAAGGTTAATGAGCTAAATAAGGCCAGAACTTTATTGGTTACAGGTGATGAGCGGTATTGGCTTAGGCATTGGTCCTAACCGACTATATCCGACTTCAGCCCGTCTGCTTGAAGTCTGGGAAGGGTTAACCACCAGTAGGTGGAGTCCTGCTGATGCACATCAACTAGGAACTCCCCCCGGGGTCACCGATAGGGGGGCGTGCCTTAGGCCCTCACCTCCATAGGCTTCGGACAGGGCCACGCCCCCCAGAATCCTTTATCCGACTACCCTTCAATATGTGGGGCAGGTGATGGTGCTACCTCCCCTCTTCCATCTACAGAACAATACCAATGCCTGACCACAGGCCACGCCTCCAGAGCCAGCCGCTTGGCTGGCCAGGGGGTGACACGGCCGGGAATCCCCCCAATTGCGTGTGGCTGGGCTCCAGCCGCCACGCGCATGGTGGGGCTGTGAAGCTCTGTAGGGAGGAAGTGGCTTTGTTGTTGTTGTTGTTTAATTATTACTGAAGGCAGCCCTATTTAGGGAAGTTTTTAATGACTGGTGTTTTAATGTATTTTTAATATTTTGTTGGAAACTGCCCAGAGTGGCTGGGGAAACCCAGCCAGATGGGTGGGGTAGAAATTATTATTATTATTATTATTATTATTATTATTATTATCATCATCATCATCATCAATCTATATTACGGTCCAGAGACCCAACAAATCATTACAAAGCAATGCACAATTCATAGAGCCTACCTCCAGGTTAAACAAGCATTTTGTTCAGAATATAGGGATCATTGGTTCTTGCAACCACCGCTAAAAACTTTGCCACTGCTAATATTCTAGCATTTGTCTGATCTTCCAATAGGAACCTGACATAGTGAGCCTCTGATTTTCCTGGGAAAGGTACCAGCAAGGGTAGTATCAGTTCAGCCCTGGCTTGCTCATATTTTGCACAATGCAACAAAATATGTTTTATGGAATCGATGTCTTAAGCACACGAGCAAAGTCTCTCGTGGTATTATTATTATTATTATTATTATTATTATTATTATTATTATTATTATTATCAGTATTGGTACAATTCAGGGTTGAGGAAGCTCTGCTTTATCAGGCTCTGTGGAAAATGGCCATGTTGAACAAACTTCACAATGACCAGACATCTGTGAAACCTGAAAGTAATAAAGGATACTTCTTTTTTTAGACGGCAAAAAGGAGGCTAAACATGTGGCAAAATATCTGTTTCTTGAGTTTAAGTAAACATTCTGTACGCCACATGCTACGGTAACCGAATGTAAGACATACATTTCCCCTAATCCTGGTCCTGTTTTGCTGAGGACCAACATTCTGAGCACATTCGAGTGATGAAAGATTCTGATTAACTCTGGGAGCCACAAAAACACCAGTACAAAGGAGCAGATTTGCCCATTCCCTCTAACTTGACCCGCTAGGTGCTACTTTGCATTGACTTCTACGGTAATTTAAGAAGTGTTGCCAGCCCTCCTTTTTCACTGTCACTAATTTGCTCGGGAGTGTTAAACATTTTTAACAAACGGACCAAAGTTAATCACTTTTAAATCACATGGATTTCAATTGGAGGATTAAATCTCTCCATTTGAAACACACAGGACTTGCTCAGTTTGGGCTGGGTGGTGTCACTTGTGATTTGTGACTTTTGATTTGCACTTTTCTGAATTGTACGACGCTGCCAAAGAACATGTGCAAAAATGCATATACTAGGGTAAAGTGTTCGTACATAAACAGATACATTAGTGAAACTAACATAAAAAACTGCTTTGCATTAAAGAGGAAATTGTTTTGAAAAAATGTGTGGGTTAGGGGAAATTGCATACCACAATGGGAATATTAGAAGAAAATTCACACAAAAATGCTGATGTGTTTTAATGATGGCTGCTTTGGTTTTTTAAAGCAAACTGTTGTGGAAATCTGGAGCACCAATCTTAAGACTGGATAAGAATGAGAAAGGGAGAGAGACCAAAATTGACAGATTTGCCCATTGCTAAGCTATAGTGGAGGAGGCTCTTGGGAGTCCCATGAACTGCAAGAAGATCAAACCTATCCATTCTTAAGGAAACCAGCCCTGAGTGCTCACTGGAAGGACAGATCGTGAAGCTGAGGCTCCAATATTTGGCCACCTCATGAGAAGAGAAGAGAAGAGAAGATTCCCTGGAAAAGACCCTGATGTTGGGAAAGATGGAGGACACACAAGGAGAAGGGGACGACAGAGGACGAGATGGTTGGACAGTGTTCTCGAAGCTACCAGCATGAGTTTGACCAAACTGCGGGAGGCAGTGGAAGACAGGAGGGCCTGGCGTGCTCTGGTCCATGGGGTCACGAAGAGTCGGACACGACTAAACAACAACAAGCTATAGTGACAACTTTGTCATCAATGGATCTGCAGAAGGAAAGCCTCTGTAAAATTGTTTTCCACCTGTTAAGTGGTTGTAAAATTTGCTTCATGTCAGGACAAAGGCAACAATGTTAAATCCTGCAATGCGCAGGATTGTTGGAACTTTCCATTACGCTGCATTTTCTGTATTGATAAGTTATGTTGGTTCAGAGCGGGAGAGAAAGAGATGATAGTACAATATGAGTCACTGGAGAACAAATGGATAGTAATAATAAATAGAATGAAACATTTTATTGGAATAACGTATCATGTACTTTGTGTGTGTTTGGAAGGGAGAACCAGCGCCGGGGTGATTATTACTGCACATGCAAAGGACTTGCAGCATTTAATCTAAAATATTCTCTCACGTTGAAGCAATAATCACCTTTCCCGAATAGTGCCAGAGAGAGTCATATATACAGCTGAGAATAAATCTTTCGATTCCCTGTTGTCATGTGCAAAACTTCACCCCTCGCAAGAAGGCAGCCGCCGCCACGACTGCTACTGGCATTTTTCTGGCAGCTAAAAAGCACATGTTGGATCGCCCCCTCCTTCTCCCGCACAGTTTTTCAAAGTCTCTTGATAAATGTCTTCAGGAAAAAAATATTTTATGAGGTGCTTACTTATAAAAATATATCTTTCAAGGCTGTGTACACATTGCGGCCTCAGATGCTAACCACACGCAAGAAGCTATATTCACTTGCTCCAGAATGGGGGTGGGGGGGCAGATAAAAAGCAGTCAGGAGTTTGCCAAAGCTAAGGTGGAAACCATTAGCTGTGATTTGATCTTATTCACCTGTTGGCTTAGGATGGAAAATGTCCTCTGGTTTCAAGGGCTGCCTGCTCTGCGGAATATTCTTCCATAAGGCAGGCTCACTCTGACAAGGATTAAAGAAACAGCCTTGTGGCTACAGAATCATAGAACTGTGGAATTGGAAGGGACCCTGGGGGACATCTAGTCCAACCGTCTGCAATGCAGGGATACGCAACTGTCCCATACAGGGATCGAACCCACAGCCTTGGCCCAGTAGACCTGAAGGAGCATCTCCACCCCCATCCTTCTGCCTGGACACTGAGGTCCAGCTCCAAAGGCCTTCTGGCGGTTCCGTCACTGCGAAAAGCAAAGTTACAGGTAACCAGGCAGAGGGCCTTCTCGGTGGTGGCGCCCGCCCTGTGGAACACTCTCTCACCAGATGTCAAAGAGAACAACAACCACCTGACATTTAGAAGACATCTGAAGGCAGCACTTTTAGGGAAGTTTTTAAAGTCTGAGGTTTTATCATGTTTTTATATTCTGTTGGGAGCCGCCCATAGTGTCTGGAGGAACCCGGGGTAGAAATAAATTATTATTATTATTATTATTATTATTATTATTATTATTATTATTATTACCTTGGCGTTATCAACTCTAACCACTGGAGGTGTCCAAGAGGGTAGTACAGTGGACCCTTGGGTTACGTACCGCTCTAGATACGTAATCTTCGGGTTGCAAAAGCGCCAAACCCAGAAGTATATACTTCCGGGTTTCGCTGCTTTTGCATGCGCAGAAGCGCTCTATCACACCGTAGAAGCAGCACCTCTAGTTATGGATTTTTCAGGGTGCGCACGGACCCCCGAAATGAATTAAATCCGTAACTAGAGGGTCCACTGTATACTAGTTTAAAAATGAGGACATGTTCCTTCTTCTGTCACTGATTTTAGGCCTCTTCATACAGCCATCAGCACTAATAATAATAATAATAATTTATTATTTCTACCCCGCCCATCTGGCCGAGTTAAATAAAATAAAATAAATAAAAATAAAACTTCTTTTTTTGCCATGGCCGCTTCAAAAGCAGGTGGGTGGCTGGCACCCAGCCCATGACAAACCACTTGGCGTTTGCCAACACATGCAGTGAGCATCACTGGGCCTTGAATGCACATGCCTTGCTCTCTCTGAGCTGGAGGAGAGACCAGACGTTCAGAGGTTATCTAGAGATGCTTGTTCTCCTGTGTCCCATGTCCTTCACAGGATATGCAGTCCTAAACGTGTTACTCGGAAGTAAACTGTTCTGGGTTCCATGGGGCTTACTCGCTTAGAATTGCACCCCTAAATATATTAGTGATTTCTTAGTTCCTTGAAAATACTTTTCAGAACGGCAGCTTCGTCTTATAATATTTAGGTAGCAGTGCCTAGCACCATGGGCTTTATCTAAATATTTTGGCAGATTTTGCTGCAGATTGATGAGTGAGCTTCATGGCATTATGCAGATTTAAACATGAACATTTCATTCTAAAGGCACAACATCTGAACCATTGTTATCACATTAAGTGAAACATACAAATTGCATGTAGCCCTCCAGTTGATTTTGTGTGTATACACACACACACACACACACACACACACGCTATACCGAGAAATAGTGCTTCAGGTTAAAAACTTTGCTTCAGGATGAGAACAGAAATCGTGCTCCGGCGGCGCAGCGGCAGCAGGAGGCCCCATTAGCTAAAGTGGTGCTTCAGGTTAAGAACAGTTTCAGGTAAAGTACGGACCTCCAGAAGGAATTAAATACTTAACCCGAGGTACCACTGTATATATACGCGCCTGCACACACACACACCGGAATTTACTGTCTATAAGACGTCCCCATGTATAAGATGTCCCCTATTTTGGGGGGCTCAGATTTAAGAAAATGGGGGGAGATATATCCGTATTTAAGACGCCCCCTAATTTTTGACATTATTTTTTAGGAAAAATAGCTAGTCTTATACACGGAAAAATACGGTAAATCTGAAAAGGGACTCCATGACTGAACCAGGTGCCCATATTTGTCATATTGTTGTCTGTTATACATATTTTGTTCTCTCTCTCTCTCTTCCAGGCATCGCTCATATGGAAAGGGTCGATTGTGCAACAATTCATTTCAACCCTTATCTACACCTGGAGTAATAATCTAGGAAGACCATAGAGGAGCAAGCTAACCTAAATTCCCTTGTACGACCCCAACACAATTTGTTATGGATTGTCCTAAACTGGCTACATCTGCAAATAGACGATCTTCTTTAGTCCTCATTCCTTCAAGATGTACTAATCTATTGTACAAATGCCCAAACACAGCAGGGCAACACTTGCTGGTAAATCTCTGGGGTAGATCTCACTTGTAGACAATGACTAATGTCTGTTTCACGCATATCTCTCTGTCCTAACATACATTTCGGGAGAAGCCATCATATGGATTAAGTTAGCAACACTCCTTCTTCCACTTTCAGACATTACTGCCCCCGCTAAATCATTTGGAACCTGCCAGGCTTTCGCACCTACTCCTCATCCATGCTGGAAATTTCCAGGGACCAATTCGTCTTGCTTCACAAATCATGGAGTTTGTAGCACTGGACAAAAACTCTCACTGCCCAGAATGATTGGGAAACAGGGAAATGTTCGCAATATCAGCTGGTGGCGAAGCCAGTCAGAACAGCCATCTTGTTCTGTTGTTAGAATAAGCAACTCAATAACAGAACCCACAGAAGATTTGGATTAGTTTGTGTCCGCTGATATCTCAATCATTCGCCTTGTTTTCTCTGCTTGAAATCTCGGATTAATTCCCCCAGCCCCCCCCACCAGAATGTCGAATGCAGAGGCTAGTTTTATACAGACTGATACCTCAACGCTTTCACAAAATTAAATCTAGAATGAACTGTTGACGCATGCTTTGCAAAATATGTCTTACAGTCTTCTGTTTGTGGCTGTTTATGACGGGTTGGAGAAGCTTTCTGAGCCTAGGGACTGCAAAACTCTCAGAGCAACCACCTGAGACCACATATCAGTGGTGGATGAATGGGGACAGACGCAGAAGTAGGCGATAATGTAAAATATGCCTTTGTACAGTAGGTAAATTTTACATTACCGCCTACTTCTGCGTCTGTCCCAATTTGGTTAGGGACGTAGGTGGTGCTGTGGGTTAAACCACAGAGCCTAGGACTTGCCAATCAGAAGGTCGGCGGTTCGAATCCCCGCAACGGGGTGAGCTCCTGTTGCTCAGTCCCTGCTCCTGCCAACCTATCAGTTTGAAAGCACATCAAAGTGCAAGTAGATAAATAGGTACTACTCTGGCAGGGAGGTAAACAGCGTTTCTGTGTGCTGCTCTGGTTCGCCAGAAGCGGCTTAGTCATGCTGGCCACATGACCTGGAAGCTGTACGCCGGCTCCCTCAGCCAATAAAGCGAGATGAGCGCCGTAACCCCAGAGTTGGCCACGACTGGACCTAATGGTCAGGGGTCCCTTTACCTTTGTACAGTAGGTTAGATGAACTCTCTCCCACTTTTCTCTTTCCTTCCTCCAGACAAGCAAGAAGGACTGTCAGAGTTTAGGGATACGTTCCAGCTACACAAACATACTCTGGCTGCGCAGCGGAGCCAGAGAGGGGTATGAACTGGGGAGAGCGGGTGTTTGCGCAGTAATTTATTTAACATATTTATAAACCACCCTTCACCAAGAAGGCACAGGGTGGTTTAAAGCAAAGTAACATAATCAACAACCTAACGTGAATACCTATTGTCAAGAAATTCAGTTCGTAATAATAAGCAATGCATGATAGCACAAAAGATACTAATTCGTGGTTGTTGTTGCTGCTGCTGCTGCTGCTGTTGTTATGCGTAATGAAAAATGAATAATAGGAAGGAGTGTCAAATCAATTCCACTGCTCAACCCCTGTGAAATGCAAGTCTAACAACCTAAGTTACCACATACTCAGCTCAGGTGTAACTATAAAATATCTTCTTCTTTGGCAATCCCTCATAGCCGAGTAAGGTTGTCTTCCATAAACATGGTTTGAACAATGAGTCCATAAGTGACTGTGGAGGTCAATTCTGGATCCACATGTCCTTCCATAGTGGTCCTTAACTATGTCCTTAACTATGTTAGAAAATTATTCCAGTCTTTTAAAAAAATACTTGGTCTTCCTGGTTTCTGATCTTTCCCATCACTCTTGCCATTTCTGCATATTCCGTCAGCTTGGTCTGCCAAGCTGTTTCTTGGTAGGGTATGGAGAGAATTCCAAGGGTCAGACAGAAAGGTCTGGAGGACATAAAGTTCCCCTTCCCTAGAGGTCTACTCTGAGTATGGCTATATAACCCAATGGCTTTTGTAGTTATCATGAGATGACTTCCTCCACGAAGTCCACGCCTCTTGCAGCTGAACCACCCAGCACCCTCTCCAACTTTGCCCCTTTTCTTAGTGTTGCAAGGGGGAAAATATTTTCTGCTGTTTCCTCTATCAGCAGCACACTTTGCAAATCGATCTATGAAACAGTTTTCTGTCTCTTCCATAAGCAGCTCTACTGTCCCTGCAACAGAAGTTGTTGTTGTGAAGGTTTGTGGTAGGATTGCCTAATCAACGGCCATTGGAATAAAATGAAAATAAGAAAAATAGACTTTGTTGCCTTAGCCAGCCCCACTCCTCCAAGCACTTAAAAAGAATTAGCTTTTCCACCGGCTGTGCAAGGATGTGCTCCAAATGTTTCTAATTCAGCGAAGCATCTTGATAGGAAATATAAATTACATGTATGGCCTGTCAGTGTCGTCTTCGACAGAAGGGGGCATGGATTCATGCTGAAATAAAATGAGAAATTTTGACACATTTTTCTTTCTCTGAAAGTTGTGCCTAGAATCTCATGAATACGTGAGCAGGCCGATCCTGAGTATGTTTACTCAGAAGTAAACTTTTGGGAGTCCCTCCCATTGAATATCTTCTCTGTTGCCTTTTTGATGCCTGCTAAAGATGTTCCTTTTTCAACAAGCCTTCTGAAATCTTTATCCAAGTTGTTGTCTAACCCTGGATTTGAATGGAACGTGTTGTTGTTTTAAACTGTTTTTATATTTATAATTGGGTTTGTTTTTTTCTAAATTGTGTTTACACATGCAATTGTTTTAGCTGTAAATTCATGAGAAGTGATTCATAAATTGAAATGAATACATAGATAAAATAAGAACTGCAACAATGTAGGTGCAGAACTTAGGTGAACTCGCAGTCACAAATTGCATCAAAATGCCAGCATATACTCAGAAACGTGTGGAAAGATGTCATACCGTATCCAGTTCACACAGCTACTTTAGGATGGAATCACACGTCCTGGTGATTTATCCAAGATCGGAGTGAGTAAAAAATGACCGTTGGGGCACCTTCTTTGGGTGAGGGTCGGGAATGAAATGTTTAGGAATTGCTTTTCCACAGCTCAGGTGGTTCAATGGAAGTGTTCATTTCAGCCTCATATTCTGAAGCTGCAGGCAGACGTGATGGAAGGAGACCTCACAGCATGTTCATTGGCCATATTGCAAGCCCCTCTTCACAACAGAGCTGTCTGTTGGCCGCCCATCCCATTTTCCCCCTCACTTGCTTCTTTTTCTGCATCTTCTTCTGCATCTTCTCTTTCCCTACACAACTTCCACCTCGTCCTCTGCTTCCAACGTCTGGCTTGGGAATTGAATTGAAATATACTTGGAGTCGAGAGTGGATTTCATGCTCTTTATTCAGCTCATAGTGGTGAGGAAGAATGGAAGTTCCCCCACAATATCTGCTTTATATACATTATTTACACAATGGGCTGCACATGATTGGCTAATTCTGGGATTCTCCTGTAGGCCAATCAGGTTGTGGATTCACGTCCACCTGGAGCTGGATTGGGTGGCTCCTGTGGACCAATCATACTGCTGCATTGTTCTAGGACCAATCAGACTGCTGCATTCTGAATCCTATTGTTCTAGGACCAATCAGACTGCTGCATTTTGGATCCTATTCAACTCAGTACATAACAAGAATACTGACAACATATCCCACCATCAGTTGCTTGTGATGCGGGTGGCACTGTGGTCTAAACCACTGAGCCTCTAAGGCTTGCCAATCGAAGGGTCGGTGGTTCGAATCCACACAACGGCACTGAGCTCCCGTTGCTCTGTCCCAGCTCCTGCCAACCTAGCAGTTTGAAAGCACACCAGTGCAAGTAGATAAAAAGGTACCGCTGTGATGGGAAGGTAAACGGCATTTCCGTGTGCTCTGGTTTCCATCAGTGTTCTGTTGCGCCAGAAGCGGCTTAGTCATGCTGGCCACATGACCCGGAAAGCTGTCTGCAGACAAACGCCAGCTCCCTAAGCCTGAAAACGAGATGAGCTCTGCTACCCCATAGTTGCCTTTGCCTGGGCCTAACCATCCAGGGGCTCTTTACCTTTCTACCTGCTTATGCCAGAATCTAAAACAAGGTGCAGGAAGATGGAGTAAAAATGATGAACTATTATTCTAGTCTGGAGACCCTCACTTGGAGCCCTCACTGGGAGTGAGTCCTCAGAGCCAACCCTCTTATTATAGTTCACCTTTCTTCAGCCTAAGGAGATCATACTTTTATATCAAAACTGTTGGCGTTAAGAAAATATTCCCTCCTTGAATATCCCGGGTTACCGTAAATTATCCTGTGATCCTGGTACAGTTTGTGCTGTGGGCCACAGAGCGTTTCCAGTCAATGTTTAACCATCTTGTAACTTTTATGTATATAAGCAACTAAGGTTCTTTCTCTCTTCCTGGTGGGGAAGGGGCTGGGTGCATTTATCCGCAACAGAGTTGTGTGTGTGATGGAAACAATTCCAGCGGCACACAAACACACTGTAACATCTACACCCAAATTGGCTCATGAGTCAACACATCAAGCTTGGTTCGTATTGCAGCTTTTGCCAGGGTGACCCGCAAATGAAATACAGCTGCGTTGCCCATTGCACCATTTGAAAACAGCCGCTTAGCAAAGCTTTGAGTTAGAAACAATTGGGATGCACTTGGTGACAACAAACAATAAGGAAACTAAACCCGACCTTACGTTACCCAGCTGTCATCTTTTTTAATCAAATGCCTAATCAGGTATTTATTGCAAACATGAACAGTACATTTAGTTTATTTGCTAAACAGGAGTTAGGTAATGCAAGTCACCATTACAGACATTCTCTTATGGATGAAGGTCATTTAAACTGCCATTCAGTGCACGCTTACCTGGGAGTAAACCCCATTGAACTCAATGGGACAAACCTCTGAGCAGACGTGTAAGGGATTGCGATGCATAACGGAGACGAATAGGAATGCTTCTTTGCCAGCTAGTCAAGAAGGATCTGACATTTTGATGACTCCTCAGTCTTTTTCACATTTCCTTGTACTGAAGAGGGGTAGCAAGTTCAAAATATCTCAGTACACCCATTTTTCCAGGGAAGCGGAAGAGGAGAAGGGGGGAAAGGGTAGAGCTGCACAAGTTATTTCCAAATTTGTTCTGTTGAAATGAAAGGATATCTATATATCCGTGTGGTGTAGAGAACACCTGTTTTCAATTGGCTCTTCAGATCAGAAGGTACCCCCACTTGGGGTCTGCAATCCCAGCCCTTGCAAATAAAATAAAAAGAGTCCTGTGCATATGGCTGTCGTTTATGCTTTTGGTTGTAAATGATTTCTGATCAGCATGTCGGCAAAAGTCTTCTTCAGGCCCTGCTTACATCATATGTATGGAACTCGACTCCCACTGTAGGAAATAAGTACAGGAGGTGCTTATTTAAACTGGTGGTCGCAGGGGGTCACCCTCACTGTAAATGGATTTTGGCTCATAAAATACGTGAGACTAGCTTTTAAGGCATCACAAAACCAGAATGAGTTCCAGTTATAAAGCTCCAGCGTCATTTCTATGTTCATATTGGGTGAGATATCTGGCTTGCGGCTTCTTGAAGAGTTAACCATGTGGCCCCAATAAGTGAAGACTGTTCTCTGGGGAGCAATCCATTGGAATCAAATCCCAAATTACAGGTCTAACGGTATACAAACACATCCACAGTTGTAGCAAAAGATTAGTATTTTGATGGCCACACCAGTGTTTTGGTTTGGTTTAATCCTGACTGAGAACTAATTCCCATAGTAGTTTCCTAACACAAGGCCATTCACACATTGCAAAACACATAGTTCATCAGGAATAAACTTGATACAGGCTTATATGGATAAAAACAGGACATAGGAATACATCTTTAATGACAGGTGGGTTAGCATCAGAAAGCTTGTTTCCCACAATGGTTATCTACAAACAGCTTCACATGATTGTTGCTTCTCAGAGAAAACTACATTCTATGGAGGTCCTAAATCTGGAATATTGTATTCATTTAAGGTCCACTTACCATGCACCTTCTCTAAGCCAAAAAATCTTTTGTTACTTTTGCTACACACTCACTGATTTTCCCGCCCATTGATCTACTAGCTGTTCCATGGCTCAATGGAAAGTCTGGCCCCATCTTAAAATAACAGCATATATCAAAGTTCCATTGGAGGAGAGAGAATGGTTGGGGGGAGATCACATATATTCCTGTATAAATCGTGATAGGCTTGGATTTCTTCTGCTAATTTGTATTGGCAGGAGAGAAAGTGATAAGTGATATTGTTATTGCTGTTGTTTCAACATTAATCAGTGCGACATTCAAGCAGAAAACAACAAATCAGGAAATTGGTTTCAATACAGAGTAAGAAATGAGATCAAGACAACATCAAAACAAACAAATAAGATTGCACTCCCAAAAGAATAAATGTCAGCTGTGGTCATAGAAGGATGGAAAAAAATGGAAATCACGCATTGATAAAGGTAATGATCAGCCAAATGTTCTCAAATTTTGGAATGGTTCCAGGGTGAAAAAGAGGGGAAATCCCCTGGGAACTTTGGGGAGCAAAACTCACTTCCTTTTACAGCTGAGGAATTTGGAGAAAACATTGCAGCCAGCAGCTGCCACCAGAAGTGCCAAAGACAAGTGTTCATTCCCTATAAAAATGTTCCGCCCTCATTTTGCTTCTCACAAATAAGGTCAGGTTCATGCTCAACCCGAGCTAAGTAGGTGAATATCTCTCTAGAGGTCCAAGCTGTGAACTCCTGTAGAACCAGGGTGGTAGACAAGAAGAATCTGGTGATTTCCAGTGTCGTACAGTTTCTGGACCCACTTTTATTGCTGAGAAGGTCCTAAACTCTTTAACAATAAGAAATCAGATATACAACCTCAGAATGAGGATGACCCCAAGGCCAGGTTGGTGTTTGGGTTCTGATTCCCACCCCACCTGCAAATGGAGCTGGCTGTGAACCACCTCTAGTTCATTTTATGTTCACCATGACATCCCCATCTACCAACATTCAGCCCCTATATTTTGTTTCTAAACTTTCTTTTTATAGAAGTTGGAGGGGACATCCAGCGCTGCAGTTTCACCAGGTAAGCTATCATGATTGTGTCCTCAGTCATTTAGACTCCTGTGCAGTCTTTGCTTATATAATATCAGTGTGTCTCTGCCGTGGCTGCTCTTTCGGGCAAGGGTTTTTTTTTACACGTGAGCCATCAATGTTTTTCTTTCCGCTCCCATTATCGTCATTGTGGAGCATGCAATTCCCTTCACCTTTTTGCCTTCATTTGATCTGTCATCAAGGATATGTTTTCCTCTGGCCTCCCCCCTCCTCAAAGCCCCTTTCCCCTCTTGCCATGTCTATTTTGGAATAATACCCACATGGCGTGTTCGGTAGCAAGCCCGTTCCTCCGCAGAAAGGTAAAACAAACAAGATCAAAAAGTCACCAGTGTAAGCAGATGTCAAGTGGCCCCCTGAGAGCTCTACTTAACCCATTGCTCTGGCTTTGTTGGGCCCTGATGAGAAATCCATGGATGAGACCAGGGATAGTTTTTCTGAAGCATTGGCAGAATTCATTATAGAAATGATCCGCTGGGCTGCTCGGTTGCTTTACTTGGCTCTATAGTTATTATAGTTACAGAGCAAACCTATCCTAGTCTACTCAGGCATAGACCCAGGGAGTTCAGGACCTCTTACTTTCAGGTAGGTGGGCATAGGATTGAAGGATTAAAGTGCAATAGGTAAAGGTAAAGGGACCCCTGACCATTACGTCCAGTTGCGGATGACTCTGGGGTTGCAGCGCTCATCTCGCTTTATTGGCTGAGGGAGCCAGCGTACAGCTTCTGGGACATGTGGTCAGCATGACTAAGCCATTTCTGGTGAACCAGAGGAGCACACGGAAACGCTGTTTACCTTCCCGCCAGAGTGGTACCTATTTATCTACTTGCACTTTGACGTGCTTTCGAACTGCTAGGTTGGCAGGAGCAGGGACCGAGCAATGGGAGCTCACCCCGTCGCAGGGATTTGAACCGCTGATCTTCTGATCGGCAAGTCCTAGCCTCTGTGGTTTAACCGCATCCCTTAAAGTGCAATACCCACTATATATTTGAGAAAGTCATTTGACCAGATGCATTCGGACATCTCTTAACCCTGCGCAACTCAATTGTGCATGGTAGTTCCTGAGATCAATGAGAAGGTTTCCGCCTATGTTTTGATACAGTTTGGATCAAGACAGTGTCAGACAAGAATGCGGTGGGAGCATGTGTTCTTACAAGAAAAGAAAGGGGGCAGGCAGAAGGGGCAATGAGCTTCATGGGAGACACAACATAATTTGTAGCCGCCCAGCTTCTTTTTAAAATGTTTCATCCATAGGCATTTAAAAACTCCATATGTGTTATTTGCATTTGTGGCTGAACTTTACCCACTCCTGAATGGCTAGGTTAGATTCAATATATTTTCCAGTAATTTCACTAATTTCTATTAATATAGTGAGTTCTATGTTTGTTGCTTTTTGCTTTTTCTCTTTGGAAGACGCCTGTGTGCGAATTTGTTTTATGTGTGTAGATCAGTGCACACTGACCAACGCACAGTCTTCGCAGCAAGGCTCTATTTCAATGGCATGAGGATCACGGTGACCGGTAGATTCTTCGTCCACCTTCACAGCCGTTGTAACATACCGCTTGTTATCATCTGCCTGTTCTGCCGTTGAGGACTTCTTGGGTCATTCTGGGTCTAGCTCCTCCCCTTTGACCTTACTGCCTTGGAGGACGAGACTCCCCGTTGGCTTCGCTCACATGGGTCATAGGAATGTGCAAGCCCACTCACCATAATGAGGTGATGATCCAGCACCTGACCACTATGTGCCTTTTCCTACACATTGCATGGTTGCAGAATGGCCACTTACCTGGTACGAGGGCAGGTGGTGATTGCGACCCAGCACAGAGATTTCCCCATCCTCTCAAAGCCACGGCATCTTTAGGCTGGCCATTGGCTCCTCTCCCCTGGCTGATGCAGAGCCAGCTGGGTTCCCACCAAATCCAGTTCAAATTCTGGCCAATCTGGGGGCTGGGCAATGGAGTGGACCACCCTGCAGGAGTCTTCACTCCAGTCCGCTCCACAAGCGCTTACATTGCGTGGTTGCAGAATAGCATTGCGAAATTTGGAGAGCGTGCCATTGGAAGGTGACCGTGTTTCAGTTCACAGAAGTGTGGTGGAAGTTCACCTTTCAATACAAACTAGATCAAATTTCTTCCCCGTTCCTGCACATTGGTCAGTAAATTGGTCAGTACGTTTCCGAGCACAATTCAAAGTGTTGGTGCTGACCTTTAAAGCCCTAAGCGGCCTCGGTCCAGTATACCTGAAGGAGCGTCTCCACCTCCATCGTTCTGCCCGGACACTGAGATCCAGCGTCGAGGGCCTTCTGGCGGTTCCCTCACTGCGAGAAGCAAAGCTACAGGGAACCAGGCAAAGGGCCTTCTCGGTAGTGGTGCCCGCCCTGTGGAACGTCCTCCCATTAGATGTCAAGGAGAAAAATAACTACCAAACTTTTAGAAGACATCTGAAGGCAGCCCTGTTTAGGGAAGCTTTTAATGTTTAATAGGTTATTATATTTTAGTGTTTTGTTGGAAGCCACCCAGAGTGGCTGGGGAAACCCAGCCAGATGGGTGGGGTATAAATAATAAATTATTATATTATTATTATAAATCATGATGTAATCAAATCCACCCAATCTTTTTTTAAAAAATGCATTCATCTTCAATATTATTCCCAGTATTTTAAAATGTTTTTTTAGCTCCGGGCTTCTGCAAAGAACTAATTTCACATAACCAAGATGGTGGATTTGGTGGGGTGGAGTTCAGTACACTGTGAGCGAGTTGCTTCACTCCATCCCAGCTCAGTGCACTGCCCCTGGAAATGGGTTGATTGGGTAGCAGGAGAAAAGAAAAGAACAGCCCAGGTGGATCAGACCAAAGGCCCATCTGTTTAGTCAAGGGACCTGCTTCTCAGAGCAGCCAGCTAGGTGCCTCTGGAGAGTCCAGCCAATGGCCCCCTCCTACTGTCCCTCCCCAGAATACTGCCTCTGACCTTGAGGCAAGGTGGATGGGAGCTGGGTATGACCACTTGCTCAACTCTTCACCACCACAGTTAACTTTATCCATTGCTTTGTGTGAATTGGCCAATAGTTATTTTGAAAGTAATCCTGACACCACTGAGCTCAATCTCAGTGATTCTAACCGAATTCCAATCTCACCTGCTGTCTCTTTGCTGTGTAGCCTTCTTCCCAAGGGAGAGAAACCCCCTTCTTTTTTTAAAGCTAAAGGATTTGTAGGCGTTCACTGCAACAATATAGCCATATTATGCAGCGTTTGACTATGTTATTTATACAAACGTCAGATGCGATTGTATCCAGCTGATATGAATTAAGGATCCGTTCAATCAAAGTGTGAATTGTTGCAGCATTTCGCACTAATGAGATACAGTGAACAACGAATGATTTCTCTGATAGTCATAGCAACTGTATGTGGTAACAACCTCTCTCAGCTCCTTTTAAACAAATGCCCAGAAAAGGATAAAATCTAACACAGACACAATTCATCTTTTTAAAAGCAGCATTCGCCATAACAGCTGGCAAGGGAGGGGGAAATATCCTGCTATACTGTAGGAAGATTTCTCTCCTTAATCAAAAGCATTTGATGGCTGGCCGTTAATAATGTGTTTGTCGGTAACTGTAGTCTAGTTCAGTCAATGTTCTTTGAACTGGAGGGTCACATTTGGGTCTCTTGCAAGCCCTCAGTGGGCTCTGCAGAGAATTTGATTCCGCCTTGTTCTTGTAGCAGGTGATTCAGGTTGCGTATGAAATGGCATGCTGAGACCGCGGATCATCTGCGGAAGATGATGGGCAAGAGGCACACTGTTTCTGCCCTATTTCATGTGTTGTAGATCACGGTGATGAATGTGATATCGTATACCACTGGGGATGATTTAGTCTTGCAACTCAAGAAGGCTTTCAGACCATAAACGGGCTGGGACCTGTTTCCCCTTCAGTCTCAAGTAAATCTAGTACCGGATCCAGCAGCAACAGGATTGAGGACGGAACGAATTCATGAAAATGTCATTCAGAAGATGTCAGCTGTTTTTATTTAAACAGAATCCAGTCCAGTGTCTACACCAATCCATAAATATTTCCAACACCATCTGATTATTGTAATATTTCTGTTTAACACGTTTAGACATTGGGAACTCTTCTCTTGATCATGTAAATGACCGAGGCATTAACTACTACTACTACTACTACTACTACTACTACTACTACAGTTGTCTTTGTCCATGGAGTGCTGGAGGAGACTCTTGAGAGTCCCATGGACTGCAAAAAGATCAAACCGATCCATTCTGAGGGAAATCAGCCCTGAGTGCTCACTGGAAGGACAGATCCTGAAGCTGAGGCTCCAATACTTTGGCCACCTCATGAGAAGAGAAGACTCCCTGGAAAAGACCCTGATGTTGGGAAAAATGAAGGGCACAAGGAGAAGGGGACGACAGAGGACGAGATGGTTGGACAGTGTTCTCGAAGCTACCAACATGAGTTTGACCAAACTGCGGGAGGCAGTGGAAGACAGGAGTGCCTAGCGTGCTCTGGTCCATGGGGTCACAAAGAGGCGGACACGACTAAATGACTAAACAACTACTACTACTTATTATGTATATGCTGCCCATCTGCCACTCTGGGGAACTTCTAACAAATTAAAACACAACATGATATCAGACATTAAAAACTTCCCTATACAGGGCTGCCTTCAGATGTCTTCTAAAAGTCAGAGAGTTGTTTATTTCCTTGAAATCTGATGGGAGGCCATTCCACAGGGCAGGCATCACTACCAAGATTCAGATCTCTTTAATCATATTGTTTTGTTCAGATGCTAAGCTTTCGGATTGAATCTAAAGAGCAGCCTTTAAAAGGTGCAGGTTCAGACCACGATTGCTTCAGTGTAGAGCATTTCAACAGGACAGGAAGTTGCATCGGGGCTGCAGGGCCTGTTTGCCCTGGTTCCAATTCCACAAAAGGCGGCTTGCGTCTCTGCAGTGTTGCTGTTTTCAATTCAGAACAAAGGTAGGCTCCTGATCCACACAACTACCAGGCGATGTCACCTGCTGGCCCCACATAAGTTGCTGCCTGGTATCGGGTTCTTGCTGCCCTTTTTATGATGCGCCGTTTAAAAAGGTCATGGTAGGCTGAGAATCCTAATGAAATTCAATCCTCCCATTTAACAAGGAATCTAGTGAGATGTGTCAGACGGAGAAGGGAAAGAATCGGATGCATCTTAAACTGTGGTTATGCCAAAGCACTTTTGGGACATGGATACAAGGCCTACGGAGGCCACGTCTTGCTAAGATGCATGTCACTCACTCTTGTTTTTGCAAGCAGGGCTAAAATGATTCAAAGGTGAAATTAATGCACACACACACGGATGAGTGCATTTTTCGATGAATCAGGAGATATCAGGCCACTTAGGACATCCACGCCGGCAGAAGTCTCCAATCCTTTGTTTTTATCGTTGTGGAGCAAAATGGTTACAGTCACTGGCTATCTGGAGCCCCTGACATCTGGCAAGTCTATATTCTGAGATGTGAGTTGTTCGTTGCCTCCTTCTAAGCTCCAGGGAGTGAGGCTGATGCCCCATTTGATCTGCTAATCCCTGTCACCCCTGAGACAGCCCAGCCCAAGCCAAAGAAACAATGACTGGCTTTCTAGCTGACAAGTTTTCCTCCAAAGGTGTGGTCCTCGTGAGAGGACAAGACAACTGCTTGCTCGCTTTCTCCTGGTTGTCATCGGCAGTGAGTTAAATGGAAAGCTTTTGTTAACCTGTTTGAACTGCCTTGACTGTGATGAAACAGTTTTCATTAGCAGCCAGTGTATTCTGTTTCTTAAATTTCCCCGAGTTTATTTTTCCTTTCAGGTGTAACATGAACCCACAGGTTATGTTTAAGATTTGCTTAGGAAGGTTAGTTTGTCCAGAGGCAGTAAAGCATTTGAGTGAAGCAAAATCTTCTGCATTCACAGTTATTATTCACTGTGTTTGTCTTTTTCATAACATCCCCGCTCCTTCCAGCTACAGTATCTAGAGATACATTTTGCACTGCCAATCTTTCAAAGAAAGCGGCTGGCTCCGTAATGAGAGACGTTTTTATGAGACCCACACAGCATTCTACAAGTGGCAATAGCATGTTTTTAAATGCAAAGCGCCCCTGAAAGAAACACAGTGTTAACTGTGTGCACCAAACATCAGGCTTTTATTGTTGAGAATCTGACGGCTTTCAAGTTTCACAGTCTAGTTGTTTTGTTTTTTTGGAAGGGGGGGGTATTGAACAGCAGTGAAGAAAAATTCATGAAGATCAAAGTTTGGGTGCAGATCACAAAACAGCGGTTGGGCTAATAAAAGGAATCTCCTTACCTACCTGGAGACCTTCTGTTTCAGTGGGAATGACTCAGCAACAACATATTGTCACCAAGACACAAGAGGATTTGATTCTGCTTCTAGCAATAGCCTCACCTGGTGGCAGCTCCCTAGGCAACCAGCTGTGATCCTGATACTTTTGGAGCTGGAGAGCTCTAACCAGAGGAAAGCCAACATTGCAAACAATAAGCCTTGAGCTGCAATAAGGAATTGTCATGACATACATACAGTGGTCCCTTGGTTCTCAAACTTAATCCGTTCCGGACGTCTGTTCCAAAACCAAAGCGTTCCAAAACCAAGGCGCGTTTTCCCATAGAAAGTAATGCAAAATGGATTAATCCGTTCCAGACTTTTAAAAACAACCCCTAAAACGGCAGTTTAACATGAATTTTACTATCTAATGAGACCATTGATCCATCAAATGAAAGCAATAATCAATGTACTGCAGTCACACAATCAATCAATCAGTAGCTGGACTGGGTTCCACACAGTCACGAAAACAAAAACAAAAGAGCCACGAAAACAAAAACGCAAAATAAATAGCAAAAACAGACAGACCTCAGAGTAACACTCAAAACGGAGCACGTTTGGCTTCTGAAAAAAGTTCACAAACCAGAACACCTACTTCCGGGTTTGCTGTGTTTGGGTTCCAAGTTGTTTGAGTACCAAGGCGTTTGAGAACCAAGGTACTGCTGTATATATCAGCTTGGCAAGGAAAGTTGCCACTTCTTATTCCGCAGAAGAGAAAGCGATGGATGATGGATGGCATCAAAACCTGTCTTGGGAGCAGGGAATTGAGGATCAATTGTCATGGAGCAGCTGCATTTACACTCTTCAGTTTACGCTGCTTGCTCAGAGAGAACCCGCAAGCAGGAACAAGTCCAGCATTGCAAGGAAGAATTAGCACTCTGTTCATATCCAGATCCAGTTTGTTAGTTTATACTGCCAAGTGTACATAAAATCCACTTCACCGTATTAAAAATATGACACAGGCCACAGTCGATAGGAAACCACTCTGTGACTCCAGGTGGGAGTCTTTCCAGGTAGAACTGAGAGTTTGTGTGTCATCCTTGCACAGGGGTAGGAATGGGGAGAAATTTGATTCAGTTTTCATTCAAAGCCAAATTCAGCAAATTTTCACAATCCATGAAACGAAACAGAGCTATCCTTTGAAATTTGCAATTATACAAATTTCACAATACAATTCTTTAGCCAAACAAGGTTTACAAACATCCTTGTATTAAGGGGAAATGTGTGTAAAAGTGAATAAAGAAGTAAGAATAGCATATACACATGCACTGTATAGTGGAAAATGGAAAATTGTGTAGGTTAATCAAAACTGCATACAAAAATGTGTTCATGAGGAGAAATTTGCGGTAAAATACTGTTGCATTTTTAGAGGATATTTTTTAAATCACAAATTGCTGCAAAAATGTGGAGGTCATCAGCTTGAGGTCATGCTGATCTTCTTGATATCGGTCCAAATTCCATATACTTGTCATGAAACCAAATTTCATTTCGGGCATGTAAAATTAAATTAAATGGAAAAAGAATAAAATCTGATGATAAGGTCCAATTTTTTACAGCCAACATTATTGTGATATATGGAAGAATTTATTTCTGCCACTAGTGTTAAGTTAACTGGCACATGTGGCCATTAAGTGAATATTTTCTTCAAGGAATATTTTCAAGGGAGAAATTGTTCCAAGACACCCCCCCCCATTACTGGGGGTTAAATCATGGGGAGCTGAGATACAACTCTGAGGCCTGCCTGGAAACAGTCTTTTCCCCAGTCCGATTTGGTATTCTATTCCGAAATTTGACAATGCAGCTTAAAAATTTCTAACGCCAATAAATAAATTTTGCTTCTAGCTGTTGGAAGTACTTTATATTTTTTAAAAAAATCTGTAAAAAGAAGGTCCATTTCTCATTTAATGCTGTGTTAAAATCACAATTTAATAGATAGCGTTGAGACACATTTCCACTATCCATCACTAAATATGGACCAAACTTTTACATTTATGTATACTGCTAAACCTAACTACCCAGGATAAATATCTCAGCTTATGAGGAATGATTGGCCTCAGGCAAAAATCTCTTTAAACAAAACAAAACCTGAGAAAAGTGACTCAAGTCCAGTTTCTCTTTTCGATTCCAAAATCCAGTTTTTACTAGCAAGTTTTCATTTTGCTAAAATAAAAGGGCCCGTCTAAGCACATGCTGACACCTCTCCCATTGGCATCAGTGAAATGGCAAAGTCCTGGACTTTGGCTGTGAAGAGCCCTGTGATTTCTGCTCTGCAAAACACCAAGTTCTTTTTGGCCACTTTACAACGACATTGCCAGAAGAAATCCAAAACAGATTTCATTAGCAACCAAGGAGTAATAAGCACATAAGGATGAATTGTCAATGCTTTTAATATACACATCAGACATGAACATGTTCTCCGTTAGCAGTAAATACATCCAAGTGTGTAAATTCTCTTATCTCGTTTATCTTGGAAAGGGAGGGGCTGGTGTTGTTCTTTTTAACTGAGCAACAGCTGATAGTTCTGGTAACCTCAATTCTTCAGCAGTCTCTTCGCAATTTCAGGAAAGGAAGGGAAAGTGGGTCATCAGAGCTTCCTAGCTTTTTTCATTGCTTTGCCAACACAATCCAGGGTTACCATACGTCCGGAATTCCCCAGACGCAGCAGCATCTGGGTGAAAATCACTGAAATGTCCAGGAAAATCCGGACATATGGCAGCCCATGTCGGTAAGTGTAGATTTTGGAAAAGTTCATTTAAAATAGCTCAAAAAACCTCATTTATTTTATTTTATTTTATTTAGATTTCGCCAAAAAAGCTCAACAGCTTTTGTGCATCTGGGTTTTCACTTTATGAAATACGGCAACCCATATGGCAATATATATGCACAAATATAGGATGGGGAACACCTGGCTTACCAGCAGCACGTGTGAAAAGGATCTAGGAATCTTTGCAGATCACAAGCTGAAAATGAGTCAACCGTGTGCTGCTGCAGGAAAAACAAGCAAACATACATGCATTGGACTGGATTGTGGTGTCTGGTATAAATATGGCCTCACAGGTATAACAGTGGCACAAACTAATCCTGCATGTGTTTATTCAGGAATATCCCACTGAATTCCGTGGAATCCCCCCCCCCTGTAACGTTGCACATAGAATTGATGTTGTTTAGTCTTGTCCGACTCTTCGTGACCCCATGGACCAGAGCACACCAGGCACTCCTGTCTTTCACTGCCTCCCACAGTTTGGTCAAACTCATGCTGGTAGCTTCGAGAACACTGTCCAAGCATCTCATCCTCTGTCATCCCCTTCTCCTTGTGTCCTCCATCTTTCCCAACATCAGGGTCTTTCCCAGGGAGTCTTCTCTTCTCATGATGTGGCCAGAGTCCTGGAGCCTCAGCTTCAGGATCTGTCCTTCCAGTGAGCACTCAGGGCTGATTTCCCTAAGAATGGATAGGTTTGATCTTCTTGCAGTCCATGGGACTCTCCAGCACCATATTTCAAAAGCATAAATTTTTCGGCGATCAGCCTTCTTTAGAATTGTAGCCATGCCTTATATACCTAAGTCCCAATATTTTGTAGTGTGAATAATACAACACTCTTGTGTTTCAGTGACAGAATTTATTTTACCTGAAACTTGAAAGGGGGAAATTAAAAAATCTTGCAAATATTTTATGTAGACTATATAGAACAATATATGAAGACAGTGCATATAAGAGAATTAAGAAAAGCATGGAGGGGGGAGAGTCTTTGCTCAAAAGGTTACAAGCATTTTCCTGAAATGTTCCTACACAGACTTCTTATCATGAGTGAAATGTGCCCATTACAGTAGTGACCAGGAAGCATTTTTATGAAAACATGAACTGTGTGCTGTAAATTGGAGGAGTTTTTAAAAAGACCATCAATATGTACACTTCCTTGTGTGGCATTTAAAACAAACTGTTGTAAAAAAATCCATGCATCACCAAAGCATTTCCTTCAGCGCCTCTAAGCGCATTAGGTGTGCTGTGGTGTTTGAGAATCGGGTGGATGACTGTTGTGGATTGAAATATAAGCCAATGACTTCAAACCAGTCAAAAGTAACACATTTTATAGAGTTATGCAAATGCTGTGCATTATGTTCAGTCCCACATCGGTCATTATAATAGGCTCTTCGTTCTTATTTTCCAGCAAGTATCTCTGTGAAATTGCAGTAAACATGATTAACAGCTGAATCCTAGGCATGTTTATGCAGAAGTCCTATTTTCCATGAGGTATACTCTCCAATAAGTATGTTTGGAACTGCATCCTCAGAGTGCAACCCTATGCATGCCTACTCAAAAGCAAGTTCTGTAATCTTCAAAGTGACTTACTCCTAGTTAAGTGTGCATAGGCTTGTGAGTAGCTCCCCACTCCATTGCTGGATCCCTGCAGTTGCTTGAAGGAAACAAACAAAACTGATCATAAACTGAAATTGAAACAAAACTGCAAGCCTAAAAATGCATACTTGGAAGTTAAGTCCATCAAAATCTGTGGGACTTCCTTCTGAGAAAATATGTTTAGGATGGAAGCATTAATCTAAAATACATGTTTATATCTCTGTCAGAAATCTAACATGTTGGACATTAAGCAGTATACAAATTCTGTAATAAATTAACAAGGAAGACCACTGGTAGTTATGGGGTCCAGGGTGCTTTTTTTAAGGAGTGGGGACCCCATCACCTCTTTAGGTAAAAAAAGGTAAAGGTCCCCTGGACGGTTAAGTCCAGTCAAAGGCAACTATGGGGTTGCCGCACTCATCTCACTTTAGACCAAGGGAGCCGGCGTTTGTCCGCAGACAGCTTTCATGGTTGTGTGGCCAGCAGGACAAAACCACTTCTGGTGCAATGGAACACCGTGATGGAAACCAGAGCGCACGGAAACGCTGCTTACCTTCCCACCACAGCAGTACCTATTTATCTACTTGCACTTTGATGTGCTTTCGAACTGCTAGGTTGGCAGGAGCTGGGACTGACCAATGGGAGCTCACTCTGTTGGGCGGATTTCAACTGCTGACCTTCTGATCGACAAGCCCAAGAGGCTCAGAGGTTTAGACCACAGCGCCACCTGCATCCTAATAATAATAATAATAATAATAATAATAATAATAATATTTTGTATTTATACCCCACCCTCCCCAGCCAAGGCTGGGCTCAGGGTGGCTAACAAGCAATAATAAAAACAAGTTGAATGAATACAACTTAAAAACAAGATTAAAATACAACATTAAAATATTGAAACATTAAAATATTAAAATGCAACCTCATCACAGGAGGAGAAAGGAAAAAGAAAAAAGAAAGAGGGGGAGGGAATCAAATTGGCTCCAAGCCAAAGGCCAGGTGGAACAACTCTGTCTTACAGGCCCTGCGGAAAGAAATCAGATCCTGCAGGGCCCTGGTCTCATGAGACAGAGCGTTCCATCAGGCCAGAGCCAGAGTTGAAAAGGCCCTGGTTCTGGTTGAAGCCAGAACTAACTTCCTTAGGGCCTGGGACCACTAGGGTGTTGCTATATATGGACCTTGAGGCTCTCCATGGGGTGTACTGGGAGAGGCAGTCCCGTAGGTACAAGGGTCCTAAGCCATGAAGGGCTTTAAAGGTCAAAACCAGCACCTTAAATCTGACCCTGAACTCTACCGGGAGCCAGTGCAGCTTGAAAAGCACTGGGTGAATATGCTCCCATGGCAGAGACCCCGTGAAGAGCCTCGCTGCAGCATTCTGCACCCGCTGGAGTTTCTGGGACAGCTTCAAGGGCAGCCCCGCGTAGAGCAAATTACAGTAGTCAAGCCTGGAGGTGACGGTCGCATGGATCACCCTACCCCACAATGATGCCTTCACAACAACCTGGATCCACTCAGCCACCCCATTCCAGCTAGATTTTCTCATATATTTTGACCCTTCAACTACTGGCATTTGCCCTTGTACTCCCCATGAAGTTTCTATTTCCTTGTGTATGAAAGAGGGCCCGGTCACAACATTTTAGCATATCTGAAAAAGTGACTATGGCAGTAGAGTAACAATCCAAACAAATCGTCAGCCATGCAAATAAAAGTGCATAAACAGAGTGATTCAGAGGCTCAGAGTGTTGTTCCTCTGACTCTCCACCAATTAAACCTTGGAACAGGAGGGCAGGTTGAGGAAAGTTCAAGTGAGATGTCTTGATTTATTTTGCGCAAGGAGAAAGCCACGCTGCAGGCTTGCAACAGTGGTGGCCGTTACGTTCTGCAAACTGCTACTGGAAACAAATGCCCTTCCTTTCCATGACAGCAAAGGGAAGCAACGTGTGCTTTAAATCACCGGTATTATGTATCATGCAAAAGATTAATGGAGAGCACATCCATCTACTGCAGCATGTAGAATGGCCAATATTTCCCAAGGTTCACTGAAAGTTTGTGGGAAAGGATTGCTCTGGGATACACTGCCTGGATAAGAGTCTCAATGGCTTCATTTCATGGAGAAGCTTTTGACACATAGATATAATTTCACAGTTCAACTTTTTAGTGGGGGATTGTGGAGGTTCTAGCTTCTACCAAAGAGCTAGATTTTGCAGTCAGATTTTGCAGTGTTCAAGCACAGAATTATGACTTACCAAGACAACTGCCTTATGAATTCTCTCACTACTTGCTGCAAAGATAACTTGAATAATGCCATGGAGCCAGGCCTGATGAGATAGATGGAAAGAGAGCTTGATTATATAATGGAGTGATTTTGGGAGAGCAGCTACAGTTTAATGGCACAGCATTGCTTTGCATGCACCAGGTCCCAGGTTTAATCCCCAGATAAGACTGAGAAAGATCCCTGCCCTGTGGGAAATCCAGAAGCACTGCTACCAGTCACTGTGGACCAGGGCGGGGAGACATTTTGATGGGACCACCCACCCAAGTTGGCCAAGAAATGGAGGAGTGAATGAGCGAGCAGGATTGAACTCTCTGCACATCAGCTGGTATGCAGGGAGTTCAGTCCTCCTTAAGGGGAGTGAAAGGCAGGATATCAAGTCCAAACTTCTTCTTCTTCTTCTTCGTCTTCATCTTTATCTTCTTCTTCTTCTTCTTCTTCTTCTTCTTCTTCTTCTTCTTCTTCTTCTTCTCCTTCTCCTTCTTCTTCTTCTTTCTGCAGGATTTGGTGCACAAGAGAGTTCCCTGCAGGAAACCCTCTCACATATCCAAACCAAGCTGGATTGAACTCTCCATCCATCAGCTGATGAGCAAGGAGTTTGCTCCTGCTTTCTGCAGAGTTCAGGTGCAAAAGCAGCCAATCAAGTTGCATCTCTACATAAAAAGTAAAGGTAAAGGACCCCTGGACAGTTAAGTCCAGTCAAAGGTGACCATGGGGTTGAGGCACTCATCTCATTTTCAGGCCAAGGGAGCCGGCGTTTGTCCACAGACAGCTTTCTGGGTCATGTGGCCAACAGGACTAAACCGCTTCTGGTGCAACGGAACACCATGACAGAAACCAGAGCACATGGAAACGCTGTTTAGCTTCCCGCTGCAGCGGTACCTATTTATCTACTTGCACGGGCGTGCTTTTAACTGCTAGGTTGGCAGGAGCTGGGACAGAGCAACGGGAGCTGACCCCATCACAGGGATTCAAACAACCGACCTTCCGATTACAAGCCCAAGAGGCTCAGTGGTTTAGACCACAGCACCACCTGCGTCCTTATCTCTATGTGCCCCATATCTGCCATCACATTTGGGAGCAGATGGGCACGGTCTTGGGGAAATGACCTTGTGGGCCTAAATTGGAGCTTCCCCATCCTTAATGTCGACCAGCACACAGTTAGATGGAAAAGTCTGGCTATGATATATGTCCTTAAATGTGGTTAGGGTGTTGGATTTAGACCAGAGAGACTTTGGCTAAAATTCCTCCTCGGTCATGAACTTACAGTATGACCCAATGCCAGTTGCCATTTCATCCTAAACTGCTTCACAAGGACTATGAGGGCCGGGGAATATTAAAATAGTAAATAAAATTAACCTTTCCCTTTTCTCCCATGTCTTTACATGAATAGCTGTAAGATCTGTAGGAAAGCAAGTAGCTGATGTCATAGATCATCCAGCAGAATCTCATGTAATTATGATGGAAACCTCTTCCCTGAGATCACAGTCAAAGGGAGAGCTCCTTCAAGGAACCTTTAGGGCAGCAAGGACTGGCAAACCACCAGCCACTCCTGTTAGAGAAACCTCTCCTTTAATTACAAGTAACAAGCAAGCACGTTTGGGGGATTTATATGCTTTTGATGGTTACCTGTCTAATTCAATTATTTGCTGAGGCTCCTACTGGTCTAATGTGGGAGGAAAGGCCTCTGAACATGTTGTACCTCTTAAATTAGGGACAGGGTGACAGGAAAGGACTCTGTGCCAAACGCTGCTCTTGTTGAAACTGTTTAAAACTGTATCTTAAATGGTTTTAACCTGCCCTGGTAATTGGTGGGGATGACAATGACAACAACCAAGGTCACAATGAATTCTTCAAAGAAAGCTGTTCCTTATTCCTTTTATTTTATCGCAAAACAATTTACATGTAACAACACAGACAAACAATGGCAATACCTCAGTGACAACTAAACATTGACTAACAACACATCGTCTAACATCACACACAATTTTGACTTCCAATTCACCTCTTTGTGCTTTCTACATATTCTTCACCTTTACACATTTCCTGTTCTATCTGTTACATATCCAGAAAATTTTCTACACTTATAGTTTTCCTTACTATTCAAGATTCAATCTAGACCTGTCGGGAGATCTGCATTTTCACAATATTGTTTTAGATATTCTTTAAATGTTATCCTTCCTTTACACACTTTCTGGTTTGAGTTTCCTCTTATTCTCCTAGTCATTTTCGCAAGTTCAAGCTATTCTATCATCTTCACCTGCCAGTCAAGCTTTGTAGGAATTGAGTCACATTTCCAGGTTTTTGCTACTAAAATTCTAGCCACCGTAGTTGCATACATAAAGATGGTTCTAAAGTGGGTTTTTTGGATGTCACCGGAAAGCTGTTGCTTCTTCCTATTAGGCACTCCTGGAAATCAATAGGTTTAGAACCAGCACTTATTGGTACCTGTTCCAGGGCTGGTAAGGAGGAGGAGGAGGAGGAGGAGGAGGAGGAGGAGGAGGAGGAGGAGGAGGAGGAGGAGGAGGAGACCTGTGAGCGGGTTGGGGGCCTCCTTCGGGCTTGTTTTATACCAAGGAAAGTAAGTCAAACTGCATCCTGCCCAAAGGCCTGGTGGAGTAAAAGTACCCCAAGCTCACTCTTAGAATCCTAGAGTAGTTGTTGTGGATCATGATGGTGATTCCTTACCCTTTAGCAGCAGCTTGATTGCAAAAATCAGTTGTGAAGCGTAACAACCATAAGTAATCCTCAGCTGGACCCACAGGGGCTAACAGGTCCATGAAGACCAAAGACCAGCACTAGGGATGGATGAGAACTTTGATTCTAAGGTGAATTTACCTAATTTGCACTTTGCAAAGCCGTATTTGGGAACTGAAAGAGAGAAATCCTTTGCAATCAGACTTCTCTGAATTTTGCACTGCAGCTCTTCCGCTGTGTTATGTGCGCAAAGTCACATATACTGGGGTAGCGTGAATAAAAATGCACATATTACTGAAAATTACACACAAACATGTATTATTGGGGGGGGGGCTGCTTTGCAAAAAAAAAATGTACAGTGAGCACAAAAAAGCAAACAAAAATGTGTATATTAGGAGAAATTTTCACTGAAATGGTGATGAATTTTCTTTACTTTTTAAATGTGAACTGATGCAAAAAATGCCAGGGGTCAGCAAACTTTTTCAACAGGGGGCCGGTCCACTGTCCCTCAAACCTTGTGGGGGGCTGGACTATATTTTGAAGGGGGGAATGAACGAATTCCCATGCCCCACAAATAACCCAGAGATGCATTTTAAATAAAAGCACACATTTTAAATAAAAGCACTACTTGTGTAAAAACATGCTGATTCCCAGACCATCCGCGGGCTGGATTTAGAAGGCGATTGGGCTGGATTCAGCCCCCGGGCCTCAGGTTGCCTGCCCGTGCCTGAACTGAAGAGTGGAAACATTCGAAATGGAATGAAACCAAACCAAAATGGACAGACTTGCCCATCTCTAATCAGTTGTGAAGAAACAGCAAACCAGGGGCAATAGGATGTGCCAATACAGTGGTACCTCGGGTTAAGTACTTAATTTGTTCTGGAGGTCCATACTTAACCTGAAACTGTTCTTAACCTGAAGCACCACTTTAGCTAATGGGGCCTCCTGCTGCTGCCGCGCCGCCAGAGCACGATTTCTGTTCTCATCCTGAAGCAAAGTTCTTAACCTGAAGCACTATTTCTGGGTTAGCGGAGTCTGTAACCTGAAGCGTATGTAACCTAAAGCGTATGTAACCTGTGGTACCACTGTAGTTATTCTACTCCTGCAGTACAAGTATAGCCAACTTTTTTTTCTTCCAGGGCTCTTGTGTTCAGATTCAGTGCTGGGAAAGGTTTGCTTGTTTATAGATTGTGTATGTGTGTCTGTGTTAAATGCACAGGAGCCCTCTCATGACAAAGGATGGCAACCCAACTGTCCTATGCCTGATGTAAAACCAATACACAAATCTCTCCTGAAAAAGACATAGCCACAATCGTAATTTGCCCTGTTGGGAACTTCTGGTTTTGCTTAACGCTGATGATACCTGCAAGACTCCATTCTCCCTGAGTTTATGGGGATCGTTATTTGTTTATCCCTCATTTGCTTAAACCATTTCTAATCCCCTCATCCACAGAGGCAGCATTTGCATAAACCAATATGCAAAGAGCTATAAAGGAAACAAACAAGAAGGCCAAATGTAAAACCGCTCACGCCTCTGGAGAAGAAATCAAACTGCATACAGAAATAAAAGGTGATATATGAGACATTTAAAAGGTCTTCATTTTAAGAGCTAGGGAAAGTCAAAGTAGTCGGGGATGATGGGAACTGTAGTCCAAAAACAGCTGGAGACGCAGGTTGGGGAGGTCCTGGCCTAGTGTTCGGACCTGGGTTCTTCCTGAAATCTGCCAAGAACTAACTGAAACCTCACTTATTGTGATTTGAGGACCCCCCCCTCGCTTGGGAATAAGAAAGACACATGGACACAGTATTTTAGGTTAATGTGCAAGAAAAGGCCACAACTTTATTGATTACAGCATGTGAGAGGTATTGGCTTAGGCATTGGGAAAACATCAAAGTTTGACTCCACCCACTCAGTGAGGAGTGAGTCTAGCAGGGGTTAATCACCAGTAGGGGGAGCCTGTTGATGTAAATACAACTGTAAGCTCTCCCCTGATGTCACCGGGGGTCGTGCCATGGCCCCCAGCCCCAGTAGGGCATCGGACAGGATCCACGACCGCTGGATTCCTTTAACGGAATACCCATAAGTGAAGGGGTAGGCGATGGCCACACCCTGCCCTTCCATACATCAACAACACATTCCAATGCCTAACCGCCAATACTGGAAAAGTTGTGACGAATTGCTATGAAAAACCAAGTGGCCGGTGCCAATTTGCCAATTGGGAAAAACTCCTACCAGGCCCCTTGGGCAACCAAGGAGACCAACCATAGGTCCATAGCAAGGTCAAGCGCAAAAGGATGAACTAAAGGGAAGGGTGGGTGGGTGACCCGATGAAACCCGGCAGTGCAATGAGGAGAAGAGCTGCTGCGGCCGCTTTTGAGTGGCTAAACCCTGCCCCCGAGCTTCCCACTGATTGGAAGACTGACCGGGGAGCGTGGCGCATCAGCGGTGACGTCGAGCAGGGGCTGGAACGCCCCCTGCAAAGGGCGGGAACGGTTCCTGATCACAATCCCTCCCCTCCGGGAGGAGGAGAGGATTTTCCATTAGCTTGAATTGAAAGGAGGAACGTCTAGTGTCTCTGGGTTGCAAGCTGGTATCTGGGACAGAAGACAAGCGAAATATAAAACCACAACCTGGGAAAAAATCTTTACTGACTTCAGTGGGGCCACTCGGGAGTAAGTAGCTTTAAGGCTTGCAGCTTAAACAGCCTGAGCAAAAACCCCTGCTTCTCTAAATGATGGGGAGCTAGTGTATGAAAAATGCCGATTTCCCCCCGAAACAATAAAAATTCCTTCCATGAAGCCGGCTTGTGATTTATTCTTTTCAGCTCCAAACGGAGAGAAGGATTATGCTGAGTGGAGAATTTTGGGAGCCTTGCTTCGAGAAGTACAGGTGCAGTTACTCATATTTATCCTCATAAGGTGCTCCTTGTGGTTTCGTAGCCGCAGCTGTAAATCAATTACTGCGGAGCAACTCTAAGCCAACACCCCAAATGCTAGTTACAGGATCTGTAACTCTTGCACTTTCAGCAAAACAGCAACTTCATCATGACCCCAAAATGGGTAGCGACAGCGGAATATGCTGCTAGACAGACACACACACAATGCAATGCATCTTGAATAAACTTCAGAACATTCCTCTGCCTAACTCTTTAGACTGGCAACCCGAACCAATTTTTTTTATCCTGAAACATTTTTCAGATGAGCAAGATTGGGGTAGGGCCATTGCTTGGGGCTGAAAGAGTGCTATAAACCAAATGAGGAGGCCAAGCGAGCCGAATCAAGCCCACACACCGAAGGTTCCCTAACACTGTGTTAAAGCTACAGACCCATAAAAATCTTCCATATTAAAGATGCAGGTTATTAGCTCTTCTTTAAATATTTTTATTAAATTTTCAATTTTACAAACAATTTTATTTGTAAGATGCAGATTCTTAGCTTAATCCATAGGACTAACTGCAGATTAGGGACATGGGTGGTGCTGTGGGTTAGGACTTGCCGATCAGAAGGTCGGCGGTTTGAATCCCCGTGACGGGGTGAGCTCCCGTTGCTCGGTCCCTGCTCCTGCCCACCTAGCAGTTCGAAAGCACGACAAAGTGCAAGTAGATAAATAGGTACCGCTCCGGCGGGAAGGTAAACAGCATTTCCGTGCGCTGCTCTGGTTCACCAGAAGCAGCTTAGTCATGTTGGCCACATGATCCGGAAGCTGTACGCCAGATCCCTCGGCCAATAAAGCGAGATGAGCACCGCAACCCCAGAGTCGGTCACGAATGGACCTAATGGTCAGGGGTCCCTTTACCTTTTAACTGCAGATTAGATGGCAATGTCAGACCCCGATTTAAGTCCCGATTTAACTGGGACATTCCAAATGGGCAGAAGACACCCCCGCTTCTGATCCCAATCCTGAATGACCCAAATTCTTCATATGTTTCACATGAAGAAACATTTTCAATTATTTCTTCTTCTGTTTTATAGTGTGCAATATATTGTTTATTGAACAATACACATCCACAGTCACTGAGGACCAGAATCACTGTGGTTTCCATAATCTGCATCAAGAACTGAATACCCTTCCAAATCCACAAGGATCCCTGTGAAAAGCATCATTCTGCAATTTGCAGAGAGACAGAGAGAATGAATCAGCCTTGTGGCTCCCTCTCTCTAGCTGTGGCACCGCGAGGAAAGGGTAGCTATCTCCTTTACCCTGAGGAAAAAGCAGACTGTTTCTGCCTTCTTAATGTGCAAAGAAAATCCAGAAGAAAAATGTATCCTTGTGTTTACACAGGTGAGTTGAGATGGGGAGGGGGGAGAGAGCGGAGTTGAAAAGAATGTCAGCAGCTGTGCAGAAAAATAAGAGGCTTGAATTATGACAACAACCTGCTTTCAGTGCTGTGCTATTTAATATACACATTCGAAAAAAAGCCGAATCCCGTGTTGGTGAAAGGTGAATAGCATGCTAGGATGACAGCCACAAAGTCTGACATTCTCTGCGCATAGAATGGAAAGAGCATTGGCTGTTATGGCTCTCCGTGCCAGCTTTCTCCAGCAAACCACAATTCTGATCTAGGAAGGTCATCCCAAGGTCAGAATTAGTGGTTCGACTTCTCTAGCCTGGTGGAACTGAAACCCTCTAATAAGTGCACAAGAGTGCAATTCTCTTCCAACTTTACAATTCTATGATTCCAGTCCTCCCTTAAGGCCAGGTGTGCCAATTCCAGGGGACCGACGTGTCTCCGCCCACATCAGTTGTTGTTCGAAAGGGGCAGGGCCCTCGTCATACGCATCGCAGGTTGCAGCTGAGCACTCAGACTCCAACAGATGATGCAACATCGTTCATGCGATGTCACACGCATGCAATGTGCATTGTGTGTGTAAAATCGCCCACAACACATGCCAGGCTCCCCCAAACTTGGGGCATCCTCTGTTTAAGGCCATGTGCTTTATTTCACAACAACATGTATATACCACTTGGTTGAAATCAAACCTCTCAGTGGTCTTTCCGCACACGTAGCCCAGTTAAGTGTCGTCTCAATACAGTGGTACCTCAGGTTAAGTACTTAATTCGTTCCGGAGGTCCATACTTAACCTGAAACTGTTCTTAACCTGAAGCACCACTTTAGCTAATGGGGCCTCCCGCTGCTGCCGCGCCGCCGGAGCCCAATTTCTGTTCTCATCCTGAAGCAAAGCTCTTAACCTGAAGCACTATTTCTGGGTTAGCGGAGTCTGTAACCTGAAGTGTATGTAACCTGAAGCGTATGTAACCTGAGGTACCACTGTATGGGCTCTGAGCCAAAGGACCCGCTCCATGAGCAGAAGCCGCAGGGAGAGACCCAGTGTCTGTCTATCCTGCTCTACCAGGAAGCTGCCTTATGCCATGCCAGAACATTTGCCCACCTAGCCGACAACAATCTTTTTTTAAAAAAAACAACAACACAATAGTCTTATATATTTAAATCATTTCCCATTTTTACACATCTGAATCCCCTCCCCTGGATGCCATTTTTTCCTGTTCTTTCTATTACATCTAATTACATGTTTCTAGTTCATTTTATATCCTTTTAAACTGTAATCTTATTACATTATAAGTATTATAACAATCCTGCTAACGTTTTTAAATATCTACAGTGTTCTTTGAGGTATTCTATTAAAAAAAATTCCACTCTTTATTGAATTTTGGTGCCTGATCTAGCTGACAATTATCTATTCGTTTTCATCTTTATCCCTGGCCTGCCTCCATATTATTGTATCTACACGAATCTAATGCGCCATCAAATCTAATGTGCACCTCAATTCTCAAAACTTTGAAACCAAAAAAGTATTTGCTGATCCCATCAAATCTAATTTTCACGGCATGGTTTGGCCGAAAAAGGTGTGTGTTACATTTGAGTAAATATGGTACTTTCCCCCTAATGTTTATGGATGATAAATGATACTCTGTTCCTCCTCTTTCCTCTTCTGATGCAACCCTAAGTCGTAGTCCTACTCATCTAAACCACTGAGCATCATGGGCTAGCAGTTTGAAAGCATGCCAGTGCAAGTAGATAAATAGGTATTGCTGTGGCGGGAAGGTAAAAGGCATTTCTGTGCACTCTGGTACTTGTCACGGTCCTCCGTATGCCAGTAGCAGTTTATAATATGATAATCTTTATTGTCATTGTCCCATACAGAACAACAAAATTGAAAAAATCTACATCAGACATTCAAAAGCCAACAAGCCTGCTATCCTAGCCTGGTTAACCCCCTAAAAACTCTGATACCCCACAATTAAATACAATGTACTCCCATAGAGACTACCTTACACTGCATTTAAAACCAAAATCGCATTTGGATAAAAAACTGTTTCTCAGGCAGCTAGTCCTAGTCTTTATAACCCTGTACCTTCTTCCAGAAGGCAGAAGCTGAAAGAGATCATTTCCGGGGTGCGCACTATCCTGCACTATCTCTGCAGCTTTCTTATGGCACCTGGAAGCATAGATTTGATCCAAGGTGGGAAGAGTGCACCCAATTATTCTCTCCGCAGTCTTTACAACCCTGGACAGCATTGCTTTTTCCTTGACCATGCAGCTCCCAAACCACACACACAGACCATAAGTTAACACACTCTCAACAGTACAATGGTAAAATGCCATCAACAGGTCCTTTGAGAGATTATTTAGTCGTGCTGGCCACATGACCCGGAACAGGTGTCTGTGGACAAAGGCCGGCTCCCTCAGCCTGAAAGCGAGATGAGCACTGCAACCCCATAGTCACCTTTGACTGGACTTAACTGTCCAGGGGGCCTTTACCTTTTGCCATCTCTCAAAGAAAGCTGATCCCAACACTTGGGAAGGATGTGTCTGTGGCAATGAAAAGCAGCAAACAGGTGGTAATAATGGTGTCGGAACCATGGGAAAGAACTGGAGAGCCAGACAGGAAGCAGAATGATGTGGAGCCAGCCCCATAAGAATCCCCTACGATTGCATTATTATTGCACCAATCACATGTTAGAGAATATAAAGGTAAAGGTAAAGGAACCCCTAACCATTAGGTCCAGTCATGACCAGCTCTGGGGTCGCGGCGCTCATCTCGCTTTATTGGCCAAGGAAGCCGGCGTACAGCATGACCAAGCTGCTTCTGGCGAACCAGAGCAGCGCACGGAAACGCCATTTCCCTTCCCGCCGGAGCGGTACCTATTTATCTACTTGCACTTTGTTGTGCTTTCGAACTGCTAGGTTGGCAGGAGCAGGGACCAAACAACAGGAGCTCACCCCATCATGGGGATCCAAACCACCGACCTTCGGATCGGCAAGTCCTAGGCTCTGTGGTTTAACCCACAGCGCCACCCGCGTCCCTAGTTAGAGAATATACCCACACACAAAAACAGCCCACCAGTCTTTAGGTGCCCTGAGATAACTGTGCATAAATGCTGTTGTTTAAAACAGGAAATAGGGCAAATCTGCATGGGCACAATCCAGACAACCGAAAAGCATGTTCAGACTGAGTTGCAATCTAGCTTTGTTCTGACTGAGCATCAGGCATGATCCGCTAGCCTAGCTGAAATAAAACTCTCTAACAGTGGTACCGTGGTTCTCAAACTTAATCCATTCCAGAAGTCCGTTTCAAAACCAAAGCATTCCAAAACCAAGGCACACTTTCCCATAGAAAGTAATGCAAAACAAATTAATCTGTTTTAAAATCTTTTAAAAACAACCCCTAAAACAGCCATTTAACATGATTTTTCTCCATCTAATGAGGCCATTGATCCATAAAATGAGAGCAATAAACAATGTACTGCAGTCACACAAACAATCAATCAATCAGTAGCTGAACTGGGTTCCACACAGTCACAAAAAACAAACAAAAAAGAGCCACAAAAACGCAAAATAAATAGCAGAAACAGACTGACATCAGTGTAACACTCAAAACAGAAATGTGGTGCTCAAATCGGAAGTATAACACTCAATGCGGAGCATGTTCAGCTTCGGATAAATTATCAGAAACCAGAACACCTCCTTCTGAGTTTGCAGTGTTTGAGTTCCAAGTTGTTTAAGTACCAAGGCATTTGAGAACCAAGGGACCACTGTATATTCCAAGTTTCCAAAACACGGTTGAATTTTAAAAGTCCAACCTTGGGAATGTAATGTGTTTGGTGAGACGTTCCTTTTGAAACTGACATAATAGTAATGTACTGCAATGCCTATGAATCAGAGTCAGGCCATGTTGTACACCCAAGAACTATGAAATAAATAAATAAATTGTCCAGTAGCACCTTAGAGACCAGCTAAGTATGTTCCGGGTATAAGCTTTTGTGTGCAGGCACACTTCTTCAGATACCTTTCAGATGCATGCACACGAAAGCTATGGTTTTCCCAGTAGTGATGTATGGAAGTGAGAGCTGGACCATAAAGAAGGCTGATCGCCAAAGAATTGATGCTTTTGAATTCTGGTGTTGGAGGAGACTCTTGAGAGTCCCATTGACTGCAAGAAGATCAAACCTCTCCATTCTGAAGGAAATCAGCCCTGAGTGCTCACTGGAAGGACAGATCGTGAAGCTGAGGCTCTAATACTTTGGGCCACCTCATGAGAAGAGAAGACTCCCTGGAAAAGACCCTGATGTTGGGAAAGATGGAGGGCACAAGGAGAAGGGGACGACAGAGGACGAGATGCTTGGACAGTGTTCTCGAAGCTACCAGCATGAGTTTGACCAAACTGCGGAAGGCAGTGCAAGACTGGGGTGCCTGGCGTGCTCTGGTCCAGGGGGTCACAAAGAATCGGGCACGACTAAATGACTAAACAACAAGGTGCTACTGGACAATTTTATTTATTTATTTCGACTGTGACAGACCAACATAGCTACCTACCTGAATCAAGAACTATGGAGACGCTGGATTTTGAGCACAGAGCAGCTCAATTATGAGCCTTGCCAGGATCGCAAGATATTGCTGCAAAGTTTGTTCCTGCCATGCTACTCCTGCCTGTTCTGTGACTAATAGAGGGAAGTTCCCGTGTGAATATGATCATGTGCACCTACAGCCGCGCTTAGGGACTCAGCACAGAGGGCCAATCCAGCCCAAGCTGCTTCTGACCAACAATTCACAAGGGTTTGTGCAAAGTCAATCTTGGGGGAGTGCCCACTCATTTCCAGAATGCACAGGCTAGACTTACGATGAAGCCAGCTTCAGTCATGAACTTCGTGAGCTGCCAAAGTCTAATACCTTTAGGGGTCTAACCACTTAACTGACAAAACATTTGTGAAGGAATTGGTATGAAACACATGAGTAAAAGTATCGAATATCCCTAAAACATATGTGGATTAAGCTGGTGAAAAGGTGAAATTTCTCTTCCTACTGAGTGAATGTCATATTTATCTTGGAGACCATGCTGCAGTATGTATATATATATATAATTTTACTCAGGTTGACAAAAGACAAGTTGATTTAGCTGGACGCATTGACATCTTAAAAGCCTCCCTTTTTGTATCTCGGCTTGCACACCAACAATTAGGCTGTTTATATGGGGGTTCTCCCTCTGTTTGCTTTCCTTTATGGCATGGTGTGTTGATATGAAATTAGACAGCACACTCTCTGCTTCTAAATGCTTTCCTTGGATGAGAATCTTTACAATGCAGGGCTAATCTGTCTTGACTGATGGTTTATTAGCATGGATGACAATTTAAATCCCTCATGGACTATGTTAATCCATCACCTGGCTTTATGATACATATTTTACTTTTGGGCTTATTTGGGGCTCTCTTTCAAAGTGGGTCTCCCCCCCCCTTTTTGAAAAGCTGGACGTCGGAGCTTGTCACTGTATGTCACAAGTGGGCACAGAAGCAATTTACGGCTGTGCATTAGGCAAACTCAGCAACAGTGATGTGACCTCCTTCTGCTAATCACTTACTCAGGGTGAATCAGCCCTTTTGAACCAAGGTGGGTACAGTACTTGTCCCTTATTATCTTACTTGGGTGAAATTTCAGGGAAGGGCGATGAATCTCATCAGGAGGTCGATCCATAGGATGTCAGAATTGGCTTTTAGGGAGGCAGCACCTGCCCTCTGGAACGCCCTCCCTGCCACATCAGACAGGCGTCACCTCTTGTTGGCGCCTATGAAAGACTTTCCTTTTTCAACAAGTGGAGATTTTTATCCCGGTGTGTATCTGTGTTGGATTTAGAATGGCTTCTTTTCTATTCAATGCAGGGTTTCGGGTGTGTTTTTATTCATGATGTTTTTATTGTTAAATTGCTTTGGCATGTTTCATAGGAAGCGATTCGTAAATGGAATCAAATGCAGTGGTACCTCTGGTTGCGAACGGGATCCGTTCCGGAGGCCCGTTCGCAACCTGAAAAGAATGCAACCCACGTCTGCATGTGCACGGGTCACGATTTGCTGCTTCTGCGCATGCGCGTGATGTCATTTTGTGTGTCTGCGCATGCGCGAGCAGCAAAACCTGGAAGTAACCCTTTCCGGTACTTCCGGGTTGCCACGGGATGCAACCTGAAAACGTGAAACTTGAAGCAAACGTAACATGAGGTATGACTGTAAAGAATAGGGACATGGAAAGAAGTCACAGAGTGTCTGCCACAATGGCCAGGGCTTCTTATATTACCTGAGGACCATGAGAAAGAGCAGGAGACATGATGGGGTGGGGTGGGGGAGAATGTGGACTCTGTTATCGCTTCCAAAGATTGCACACATACTTTGAGCAACTTTCATGCTGGACATAAGGGCAGGAATGAGGTGAATGTTTGAATCGCTCGACAGCTTGGGATCAGTTTAACTGAAATTAATCACTTCACCTTGTATGTGCCCACTCAGCCACTGAGATCTGCAGAACTGGCTCAGTTACAGGTCCATTCTGCACTTGCAAGAAATGGATATTTTAGTGTGGCAGCATGTCTACTTTGGAATTCCCTGCCCATTGATATTAGCAGGTGCCTTCATGGTATTGTTTTTAGTGCCAATAAAAACTTTTTCCATTCCAGCAACATGCCCAGCCTGGTGATAACAAAATAAATGATGTAAGGAGGGAGCTATGGTTTTCCCAGTAGTGATGTATGGAAGTGAGAGCTGGACCATAAAGAAGGCTGATCGCCAAAGAATTGATGCTTTTGAATTCTGGTGCTGGAGGAGACTCTTGAGAGTCCCATGGACTGCAAGAAGATCCAACCTCTCCATTCTGAAGGAAATCAGCCCTGAGTGCACACTGGAAGGACAGATCCTGAAGCTGAGGCTCCAGTACTTTGGCCACCTCATGAGAAGAGAATACTCCCTGGAAAAGACCCTGATGTTGGGAAAGATGGAGGGCACAAGGAGAAGGGGACGACAGAGGACGAGATGGTTGGACAGTGTTCTCGAAGCTACCAGCATGAGTTTGACCAAACTGCGGGAGGCAGCAGAAGACAGGAGTGCCTGGCGTGCTCTGGTCCATGGGGTCACGAAGAGTCGGACACGACTAAACGACTAAACAACAACAACAATAAAGGAGGGAGCTGCAGCCCAAGATAGGAAAAGAGGTAGTAAGGGAACTCCTAGCTACCTTAAATGAAATCAAATCTCCAGGGCCTGATGATCTGCATCCAAGGGTACTAAAGGAGCTTGCGGATGTTATCTCAGAGTCTTTGTCTATGATTTTTGAGAAATCTTGGAGAACAGGCAAGGTCCCTGGAGGTGGGCAAATGTTGTCCCCATCTTCAAAAGGGGGGGGAAGGAAGACCCAGGTAACTACTGACAGGTGAGCTTGACATTAATACCAGGAAAGGTCCTAGAACAGGTAATTCAACAGTTGGCCTGTGAGCACTTAGAAAAGGATGCTGTGATTACCAAGACCCAGCATGGGTTTCTCAAAAACAAGTCATGCCAGACAAATCTCATTTCATTTTTGATGGAATTACTAGCTTGGTGGATCAGGCAAATGCTGTGTATCTTGATTTCAGCAAGGCTTTTGACAAAGTCCCCCATGATATTCTCGCGAGGAGACTGGTAAAATGTAGGTTGAATGAGGTAACTGTTAGGTGGATTCGTAGCTGACTGAGTGACCAAAGAGTTCTCATTAATGGTTCCTTGTCACCCTGGAAAAAAGTGATAAGTGGGGTGCCGCAGGGTTCTGTCCTGGGCCCGTTGTTGTTCAAAGTCTTTATAACGACATGGATGAAGGAATTGAGGGGATGCTCATCAAATTTGCAGGCGACATCAAACTGTGAGGGGTAGCTAATGCCACAGAAGACAGAATTCAAAATGACCTTAAATTGGAGAACTGGGCACAAGCTAACAAAATGAATTTCAACAAGGACAAATGTCAGGTTCTGCACTTAGGCAGGAAGAACCAGGTGCACAAATATAGGATGCGGGACACCTGGCTTAATACATGTAAAAAAGATCCAGGGGTCTTGTGGACCACAAGCTTAACATGAGTCAACAGTGTGATGCAGCAGCAAAAAAAAAAGCTAATGCTATTCTAGGTTGCATCAACTGAAGTCTAGTGTCCAGATCAAGGGAATTAATACTACCACTCTATTCTGCCTTGGTCAGACCACACCTGGAATACTATGCCCAATTCTGGGCACTGCAGTTTAAGAAGGATGTTGACAAGCTGGAAGGTGTGCAGAGGAGGGTGATCAAGAAGATCAAGGGTCTGGAAATCAAGCCTGATGAGGAATGGTTGAAGGAGCTGGGTATGTTTAGCCTGAGAGAGGAGACTGAGAGGAGATATAATGGCCATCTTCAAATATCTCAAGGGCTGTCACATGGAAGTTGGAAAGTCAGGAGAGGAAAACAAACAGACCATTAATTTATTGTAGAGAATGGATATGAAGCAAGTAATAACAGTAATGCGCTCTAATTTTATTTTCTCCTCTGGCATACAATACTGGAACTTATTAAACATGTTTATTCAAACAGTTATCCTTTGTATTTCTGCTTTGCTGGCAAAAGTTCACTGCTGCAATCTAGAAATTGAGATAATGTGGAAAATTTTGGGGGAGAAGGGACAATAGGGAACAAGCATAAGCAAAAGATAATGTTCTTGTTGGCGTTGCTTAGTCATTTAGTCGTGTCCGACTCTTCATGACCCCATGGACCAGAGCACACCAGGCACTCCTGTCTTCCACTGCCTCCCGCAGTTTAGTCAAACTCATGTTTGTAGCTTCGAGAACACTGTCCAACCATCTCGTCCTCTGACGTCCCTTTCTCCTTGTGCCCTCCATCTTTCCCAACATCAGGGTCTTTTCCAGGGAGTCTTCTCTTCTCATAAGGTGGCCAAAGTATTGGAGTCTCGGCTTCAGGATCTGTCCTTCCAATGAGCACTCAGGGCTGATTTCCTTAAGAATGGATAGGTTTAATCTTCTTGCCGTCCATGGGACTCTCAAGAGTCTCCTCCAGCACCAGAATTCAAAAGCATCAATTCTTTGGCGATCAGCCTTCTTTATGGTCCAGCTCTCACTTCCATACATCACTACTGGGAAAACCATAGCTTTAAGTATACGGACCAGGCACCCAGAAATTGCCTATATGCCATAGGCCATGTTCCAGCCACCCACTTCATGCTCCCAGTAATAATCTGTCTGGTGAGGGAAAGGCTCTGCAAATGCAAATTCCCTCTCGCTTCTTTGCATCAAAGTGAATCTGTGAACAAGTTGCAGTACACTTCAGTTGTCATAAAGCAAACTGAGCTGTCTTCTGCAAATGCTCTCTGGGGAAGCGAGAACAGTTTGCAGACAGCAAGGGAGCAATGTAATAAGAATTAGCATAGCTTAATGCTTTTCACAAGTGAGATATGGATGCCAGTAAAAGACTTTATGTGCTCCAATTTTATCTCCTTTAAGGGGTGAACAAGTCCTGGGTTTTGAGAAAGATGTTTAAATGGTATTTCCTGTTTTGTTACTATTTTTCATCAGCTGAAATGTACCGTGAAATGCTTGAGCTATCGGCTAGTCGGCAAAATATACTGAAACCTTCACACACATTTTTCAGCATGATGAATCATATGAAAACAATTCTGTTTCAAGACTTTTTGAAATAAAAATACTATTATGCTTTGGAGCACAGATATTCTTCCATAAAAGGTCTGACCACTTTGACGCTCGTGACTATCTCTGCCATTGGACAAATGGAACAAGTCTTCTCCAGGTCTCTGGAGGGAAACAATAGGGCCAGCTGCAGGGTGGAGACCCAATTCAGGGCCAGTTATGATGCACTATCTTTTATGATGGAAGTGTTTGGGGTAAGATTCTGCAACCATGTAGAACGGGCGTCACGCCGTTGTATCGCTCAGCACCTGCAAGAAGACATAGTCTTCTCTCAATTTTGCTTGTTCAGCTTCTAGACAAAATGGGCTCTTCCGCCTTTGACATTTGAGCATTTGAGCCTTGCAGCCCTGTGGACCCTGGGAGGCTATCTCAGAGGCCATCAGACGCATCGGATTTTCCTCTCCCATGGAGGAGAGAAAAGTCCCAACCTGGGGGGAGGGAGATCTGATGCAGGAATCCCCTTCCCCACTGCCACAGCAATTCCACATCCCTGCCCCCCCCCCAGTATCAGCTGGAAAAGGAGTCTGCTGGGCAGACATGGAGAAGAGTCAAAGGACCCCCCTTCTGATTTCTATCAGATAGGATTGTAAGTTGTTTTTATATGCAATGACAGTGGCAAGAATATTATTGGCACAAAAACGGAAACAAGAAGAATTACCGACTATAGAAGAATGGAGGATGAAACTGATGGACTAGGCAGAGCTAGACAAACTAACAGGAAGGATTCAAAACCTGCGGGACCAGAGATTCTCATAAGAAAATATACGAACTATTTGCAAAGTAATTGTAATGAACAGATTACGCTAGTAGGATTGCAAGAAGTTTTGTAAGGAGGATTATTTGAAATATTGCAAAAAAGACTATGAAGAGAAATATTGTTGTGTTGTTGTTTAGTCGTTTAGTCATGTCCGACTCTTCATGACCCCATGGACCAGAGCACTCCAGGCACTCCTGTCTTCCACTGCCTCCCGCAGTTTGGTCAAACTCATGCTGGTAGCTTCGAGAACACTGTCCAACCATCTCGTCCTCTGTCGTCCCCTTCTCCTTGTGCCCTCCATCTTTCCCAACATCAGGGTCTTTTCCAGGGAGTCTTCTCTTCTCATGAGGTGGCCAAAGTCTTGTAGTCTCAGCTTCACGATCTGTCCTTCCAGTGAGCACTCAGGGCTGATTTCCTTCAGAATGGAGAGGTTTGAACTTCTTGCAGTTCATGGGACTCTCAAGAGTCTCCTCCAGCACCAGAATTCAAAAGCATCAATACTTCGGCGATCAGCCTTCTTTATGGTCCAGCTCTCACTTCCATACATCACTACTGGGAAAACCATAGCTTTAATTACACGGAACTTTGTTGGCAAGGTGATGTCTCTGCTTTTTAAGGTGCTGTCTATTAGTAATATTAGTTAATCATTAGTTAATCATTAGTTAATAATAATTAAGAGCAATAGGAAAATTAGGAAATGCAGAATAGGTGATAAAAAAGGAAAATCACCAGAAGAGCTGACGGAAGTCAAAAACATTGTATAAGATAAGAAATTATGTTATATGAATGTTGGAAATGATATGTTAAAAAAACTAATAAAAATATTTTTAAAATAATAATAATAATTTCTATCTCATTGTTCCCTATGGGACAAAAATAGCTGTTTTTCTAAGTTCGACCTCCGCTGTCAGACACAGCATGACTCTGAATACCGGTGGCTGGGAATTACAGGTGGACAGACCTTAGGTCCCGTCTGCCAGCTTCTCACAGGTATCTGGTTGCCCCCTGCGAGAACAGGATGCCGGACGACGTGGGCCTGATCCAGCAAACTCTTCTTTCATTCTTAACAAAAAGGATGCAGGAGCTCAAAGCGACCCTCTGCCCTAACCTCCCACCCTGCAGAACAGAGAAGGCAGGCAAAGCACATCTTCAGCCCACTTTAGGATCACAGCCTAAGTAATGGGTTGGTTTGATGATCTCGGTTTCTCCGAGAGCGGCTGCAAGAGAACTGGAGACACCATCTCCATCACTAGGGCCAGCACTCTCGACCTCAAGCTCCTTGGAAGGAAGACAAGCTCTAAATAAACTAGCTAAATAAGAGAGCACTCATGAAACCTCAGCCACGTGAGCTTTGATCTTCGCTATTAACTTCAGTTTCAGGGCAATCCATTCGTCTCTTGCTCCTAGGTCCAAAAGAGAAGATTCACAGCCAAATTGTGTATCAGCTAATAGGACAGAAATCACACACAAAGCCTTTCTGGGAGCAGCCGCCGAGACCATATAACACCGGTCTTGAAAGACCTGCATTGGCTCCCAGTACGTTTCCGAGCACAATTCAAAGTGTTGGTGTTGACCTTTAAAGCCCTAAACGGCCTCGGTCCAGTATACCTGAAGGAGCGTCTCCACCCCCATCATTCTGCCCGGACGCTGAGGTCCAGCGCCGAGGGCCTTCTGGCGGTTCCCTCATTGCGAGAAGCAAAGCTACAGGGAACCAGGCAGAGGGCCTTCTCGGTAGTGGCGCCCGCCCTGTGGAACACCCTTCCAGCAGATGTCAAGGCGATAAACAACTACCTGACATTCAGGAGACATTCAGGGAAGTTTTTAACGTGTGATATTTTATTGTATTTTTGGTTTTTATGGAAGCCGCCCAGAGTGGCTGGGGAGGCCCAGCCAGATGGGCGGGGTATAAATAATAAATTATTATTATTATTATTATTATTATTATTATTATTATTATTATTATAGTTGACCACAATGTAGAAGACATCTTATAGTGTGCAGGTGAAGAACCAATCAGTCAGGTTGTTCCTGCATATGGTAATGACCTCATGTTTGTCAGATAACTCCCCTCACAATTTCCCCACCTTACTTTTAGGTGAGACCCACAACAATCACACTGTAAGTGAGTGGTATGTTCCATCTCATAATTGTGGCCAGGGATAAAGCATAGCTGTGCCACTCCTGAGCATTGGGCTTAGAGGACCCGTAGGGTAAAAAAGGCAAGGAAAGTCTGTGTTACTCCTGCTGCAATCAGCTGCTTGTCTCAGATGAAGCAGAAGGCCATGGGTAGGCAAACTAAGGCCCGGGGGCCAGATCTGGCCCGATCACCTTCTAAATACGGCCCACTGACAGTCCGGGAATCATCGTGTTTTTACATGAGTAGAATGTGCCCTTTTATTCAAAACGCATCTCTGGGTTATTTGCGGGGCATAGGAATTGGTTCATATTTTTCCCCAAAATATAGTCTGGCCGCCCACAAGGTCTGAGAGACAGTGGACCGACCCCCTGCTGAAAAAGTTTGCTGACCCCTGCAGAAGGCGGAGGCAGAAATAGCCTCTCTCCATCTCAGTGAAGGGTATACTGCAGGAGAAGCTGCCCACCACTGACTAAGTTTGACAGGGGGTGGCACCACCCACCTGTCAATCACTTGATCACAATAGCTTCATGCGGCCCGTTTTTGCTTAGCATTACGCATGGAAGCCCCACCAATCAGCTGGTCATCACGGCATGCAAAGTGGCATGCTAGGAACCGTGGGAGCTTCATACTTGACCATTTGCAGCTCCAAGAGTCATAGAATCTTAGAGTTGGAAGGGACCCTGAGAGTCATCTCATCCAACCCTCTGCAATGCCGGAATCTCAGCTCAAGCATCCATGAACGATGTCCATCCAGCCTCTGCTTGAAAACCTCCAAGGAAGGAGAGTCCAGCATCTTCCAAGGAAGTCCGTTCCACTGCTGAACAGCTCTAGCCAGTGGCGTAGCGTGGGTTGTCAGCACCCGGGGCAAGGCAAGTAATTTGCACCCCCTAACCCGGTAGGGACAGAGAGCTGCGAGTGCGAGCACCCCCCCAGATGTTGCGCCCGGTGCGGCCGGCCCCCCCTGCACCCCCCACGCTACGCCACTGGCTCTAACTGTCAGAAAGATTAGTCAGAATTTCCTTTCTTGTTGCTTGAAGCCATGGGTTCAAGTCCTACCTTCCAGAGTGGGAGAAAACAAGCTTGCTCCATCTTCCATGTGACAGGCCTTGAGATATTTGAAAATGGCTATCATGTCATGAGCGATCCATGCACACCATGGGCCTGCCCTCCACATCCACTAGCCCAGGGGTCTGCAACCTTTAAGACAAAAAGAGCCACTTGGACCCGTTCCCGAAGAAGAAGAAAAAAACCTGGGAGCCGCAAAACCATTGTGACATTTAAAGCATGCGCGCCGCTGCCCTCTGATCTGACAGCGGGCGGGAAGGTGACGTTGGGACGGTGCGTGACTAACACACGTACCACCCCCATGCGACGTCACAGCCAGTACAGTGGGGAGTGTTGGGGCGCACAATGCGCCTCCTCCCCTCGCTAGTATCCGCCCCGGAGCCGCGGCAAAGGTGTAAAAGAGCCACATGCGGCTCCGGAGCCGCGGGTTGCAGACCCCTGCACTAGCCTTTTTTAGGTGCTGGGAGTGGCCCACTACAATTCCCTGTGGGAATGTTCAGGGAAGCGGGAGAGGATATATTGTGAAATATACTCGGAGTCGAGAGTGGATTTCATGCTCTTTATTCAGCTCATAGTGGTGAGGAGGAATGGAAGTTCCCCCATGATGTCTGGTTATATACATTATTTACACAATGGGTCCCACATGATTGGCTAATTCTGGGATTCTGCTGTAGGCCAATCAGGTTGTGGATTCACTTCCACCTGGAGCTGGATTGGGTGGCTCCTGCGGACCAATCATACTGCTGCATTGTTCTAGGACCAGTCAGACTGCTGCATTTTGGATCCTATTCAACTCAGTACATAACATATTGTTTATTAATATCTTTCCTAACTTGCGCTAGCAAGTTCCTTTACTTAGCAAAGTTTTACATTCACTTTTCAACACACAGCGGGTAGCTGGTTGCAGGCTTTGTTTAAGCCTCTCAAAATCATACAATTCAGTATTGAACTGTATGTTCCTGGTCCGCTTCTTATCCCTCTCAAAAGAATGAACACACGGCAATCTTATTTAAAGTATATAAAAGATATTTACTCACATCATCAGTTCACAGTGGATCCCTGAAGGTATATACCAAAGTATATACATGTGGAACTATCCCATGTGGGAATGATCCCAGTGTCCTCTGTTGGCTGGAAGCCAATAGGGCATCTCTAGATAAAAAGCTGTTGCTTCTATGATGGAGGGAGTCAAAGAGAGGAAAGAGGAAGGGGGCTGCATGTCCTGTGGCTTTGTTCATAGCTATCAACTTACAGATTTGAAAATAAGGGACCAGCAGCCTCAAAAATAAGGGACCAGCAGCCAAAATAAGGGATTTTCCGGGCACAGGTATGTTCAACCTCTGAGCCAAAGGCAGAAAGCCCAGCCAGAAGCCAAACGAAGCCTCAAGCGGTGGTTCCCACAGCGCAGCAACCCGGCAAAGGAGATGCAGCAATGAAAACCACCGGCACCTCTCCACTGGGAAGCGCTGAGCAAAGGCGAGTCCCCAGGCAACGCGGCCGATTTGATTGGCACAAGGCATGCAAGCTCCACCCCCCAGTCATTCTTAGACTCCTTATTGGGTGAGCAACGCAGCCAAGCAACACAATTGGAGGCTCCCTCCTCCCTGGCCGGGAGGGAGGGAGGGAGAGGAGCTGCTTCCTTTGAAACCTGGGAAATTTAAGGGACATCATCAATAAGGGACAGCAGCGGGACACGGTGCTGGGATAAGGGAGTTTCCCGCCAAATAACGGATGGTTGACAGCTATGGTTTTGTTACCTATGCATGTAAGGTCATGCACACCTCTAGTCACATGCTAAAGGAAGTTTGTTCCAGCCCAGGAGGAAACAGGAAATTCTGACTGGCTGGACCAAACATCCCCTTGCAGGTCCACTCTAGGAAAACAAGGAATGTGGTACTTGACTGCTACTTATGTATCACATCCCACATTCCCATATCCCCTCCCTCTCAGGGCATGTGCTATGAGCATCCTATTATCCGGTGGCACTCCTAGCCATTAAATCTATTGTCAGGGCTGGATTTCTACAGCTGATACTTCATCAAAGCAGCCTGTGGAGAGTTTGAGGATTACAAGAATTGCTTTATTGGGTTTGGGAAGAACTGGGAATCCCTGCCATAGATGATTTATCCACTTTATTGTGGCAATACCATGCAGAATGTTCTGGCTGCAATTTTTATTGCTTCTTATTTTTATTTTTTTTAGAAATGGGCACATATGGGTGTGAGTATGTTGGAAAAACTCAAAGAAAAGCAGCTGCTCTTTCCCCATGTGTTTATTTTAAAATTCTCATCCTATAATTACCTTTTCACTGAACGTCCTTTTCTTCTTGCTACACCAGGGCTGCTACATCCCTGCAATTCAATAAGCGTTGCCATCATACACCTCGTAGGGGCTACAGTTTCAGAACTGACATTTCCTGGTTGAGAGAATCCCATATGGGCAAACTGTTGGCCTGCTGTGATCTTCCTGTTAGATTTCTGTTATGCCACTGTGCAATTATTGGAATCACAAGACTCTGTTGACATTCCAGACTGTTGGAAGTCTCACGGGAGAAGGGAGACGGATGTTGATGTTACTTGTTTCCTGTTTCTTTGTCCTGTTGTTCTCTGTCTCTCACGGAGAGGAGACGCATGTTCTTTTCTGTCCTGCGTACAGTGGTACCTCGGGTTACAGACGCTTCAGGTTACATACGCTTCAGGTTACAGACTCCGCTAACCCAGAAATAGTACCTCGGGTTAAGAACTTTGCTTCAGGATGAGAACAGAAATCGTGCTCCAGCGGCTAAAGTGGTGCTTCAGGTTAAGAACAGTTTCAGGTTAAGAACGGACCTCCGGAACGAATTAAGTACTTAACCCAAGGTACCACTGTAGTTAGAAATAAAAGTAGCAATGTAGCACATATTTCTGGCTCTTCTGCTGCTGCCTGGGTACTCTGCTTAATGGGGAGCGTGCTTGAAGTCTCATTCAAAGGCTTAGGTCGTTGATCACCGTCAGAGGAGAGCATAGATGGATTCCAAAGATACGGCCGGAGGAGAGCCATTACAGCTCGGTCATTTGGAGGCTCCGACACATCCATTGTGTTTTTTTAAATACAACATTGGGAGGACTTTCTGGTGTGCATCAGTCCAGTCTATATGTAAGTGAAAAATATCTCTTTCCATCTCATCTGCCCTGGTTCCAGGACAACCCTTGGAATTATCTCTATAGTATGACAATGCTTTGAATGGAAATACGATGCCCAGACTTCACAGATCATTCACTGGTTATGTATAAAATCTGAACTGTACCAAAAATCTCAAAAGAATTGAGGGAGGGACCCACAAATATGGCCACTCGATGTCCTGTAGTGACCAGAAATAGATTTTGGCGATCTACAGAGAAAACTGCCAATTTACTTACAATAGAATTTTTGCAAAATGTTAACAGCAGTTAGCAATACAGGGATGCAGTGAAGGCTTTTAAAAAACTACTACATTAATCAAAATAAAAAAATTCCTTCCAGTAGCACCTTAAAGACCAACTAAGTTAGTTCTTGGTATGAGCTTTCGTGTGCATGCACACTTCTTCAGATAAGTGTGCATGCACACGAAAGCTCATACCAAGAACTAACTTAGCTGGTCTTTAAGGTGCTACTGGAAGGAATTTTTTTTATTTTGACTATGGCAGACCAACACGGCTACCTATCTGTAACTACTACATTAATGTGTGCACAATTTTGCTATGTTACTCATACAAAGATTATGTGATCGTTCTGGAGGTCCATTCACAACATGAAAAGAGCACAACCCGCAGCGGTGCGTCTGCACACGCGGGGGTTGCAATTCACCACTTCTGCGCATGCACATGATGTCATTTTGTGCCTCTGCGCATGCGCGGGCGGTGAAACCTGGAAGTAACCCTTTCTGGTACTTCCGGGTTGCCGCGGGACGTAACCTGAAAGAAGGTAACATGAAGTGGACGTAGCATGAGGTATGACTGTGTCAGGGAACTGACATCGGAGCTAGAGGGGGAGGGAAGGCTCTCAAATGATGCTGGAGAAGGGCCCAGCAGGGAGAGAGGCAGTTCCGCAGATGGGGAATCAAATCAGCGCAACACCAGGGATATAGAGGGGCTGATGGGGGAATCGGCGAGAGGGCTCCAGGACTCTTCACCGAACACCAGCGGGGAGAGCACGGGTCCTCCGCTACCCACACCCAACCCTGCGCAGAAGACTTCCGCGCAGAGAGAGTAGGAGGAGACTGGGTGTCAAACGACTTTTATGTTGGAAAAGATTTAAGAAACGCCCACTGACGGATTCTGCTAGTGACTGAGGCAGCCACGAAGTGAAGGGCGGCCCAGACTGAAAGGTTTAGCAAGGCAACAAAGCCTGGAGAGGCGGCAACTTACGCACGAGCAACCCATACACATTACAGACTGTAAAGCAGTGATGGCCAAACTTGGCCCTCCAACTGTTTTGAGACTACAGTTCCCATCATCCCTGGCCACTGGTCCTGTTAGCTAGGGATCATGGGAGTTGTAGTCCCCAAACAGCTGGAGGGCCAAGTTTGGCCATCACTGCTATAAAGCAATGGCCTATGTTAAGATCACGCCACAGTCGTTTTCTCAAGTAGCCCAGCATTCTCTGAATTATTAGTATGCCCAATGTTTTAAAGTTTAGAATTACATGAAGTTTTTCTTTTATTTTTATTTCCTTTATTTTGCATTAGGGGAACAGAAAAAGGGCAGAAGACCCAGCTGATTTCATAAACTGATTTAAATTATAATTTACCTGGCCATGCCCTTGTGCAGATTATTCTCGCTTCTAGTTATGTCCCTTCTTCTCTATACAGTGGTACCTTGGGTTAAGTACTTAATTCGTTCCGGAGGTCCGTTCTTAACCTGAAACTGTTCTTAACCTGAAGCACCACTTTAGCTAATGGGGCCTCCTGCTGCCGCTGCGCAGCCGGAGCCCAATTTCTGTTCGAAACTGAAGCAAAGTTCTTAACCTGAAGCACTATTTCTGGGTTAGCAGAGTGTGTAACCTGAAGCGTATGTAACCTGAAGCGTCTGTAACCCGAGGTACCACTGTATAGTCCATGTTTCAGCTGTATGTAGATAATGTTTCTATTGTGCAAAGCGTGTTTCATGCAAACCAAAATATTCAGCTTTTTGCCTGTTGGGAGGAAAGTTTGACTGAATATAAGTGAGGTAAATCTTCAGAGTCTCAGAATGTGAGATCTGGCTTTCAAATCGCCTCCTAGTGGGTACTGTGCATAGCTCAGAACAATCTGCATGAGGATCCCCTTAACCACTGAGAGCTGGTGCACAGATGAAAATAATTCCACTTTGCAACAAACTGAAGAGGGCAGAGCTATACAAGCCAGCCTTGCAGCTGCATGGCAGCCTAGCCGCATTCCTCAAAGATCTGCTGGAAACGTCAGCTGTGCTTTCCGAAACTGGGCGGATCATAATAAAGCCGTTCCATCCACTTCTTCTACAAAATGCAGAGATCCAACATGAGAAAAGCGATATCTTTTATTATTATTATTATTAGTCCAACATCTGTATGCAAGCTTTTGATTAACTAGCTTGTTAACCAAGCAAACATTGGTTTTGATTTAGCTTCCTGGTGAAAAGTATTGCGTTAACTCCCAAGACCGCAAATTTCTGCAGCAGCAAAAGTCATGTGCACAAAAGGAATAAAGGCCAAAAAAGAAAATCATAATCACAGTACAGCTAGCGAGTATTTTTTTATAGACACCCGCAGCATCTGCTACTGCCAATTTCAAGTACTTAATAAATTATAAATAGCCAGTCTAACTTGTACTTTTTCATACAGGGCTCTAGGTCCGACCTGAAGGCAGGTAGAAGGCTTTACTCTCCAGGTGAGCGAGAGTGCCTTTAAGAAAAAACTGACTGTGATGGCCTGGGACTCGGACTCGGACTCGGAACCAGAGGAGTCTCGGAACCAAAAGGATGTCACATAGAGGAGGGAGAAAGGTTGTTTTCTGCTGCTCCAGAGAAGCAGACACGGAGCAATGGATCCAAACTACAAGAAAGAAGATTCCACCTAAACATTAGGAAGAACTTCCTGACAGTAAGAGCTGTTCGACAGTGGAATTTGCTGCCAAGGAGTGTGGTGGAGTCTCCTTTTTTGGAGATCTTTAAGCAGAGGCTTGACAACCATATGTCAGGAGTGCTCTGATGGTGTTTCCTGCTTGGCAGGGGGTTGGACTCGATGGCCCTTGTGGTCTCTTCCAACTCTATGATTCTATGATTCTATGCACTGGATATTTTGGGGGACCCCCCCAAAAAAAGGGGGGGAAGAAAAATAAAGAAAATACATTTCCAATTGTATTTCAGTTCAACAATTACTTTGATAAAATACATATTTTGTTATGTGCAAATGGCTTGAGATACCTATTAGGTCCATAAATTACCATACAGTGGTACCTCGGGTTACGTACTTAATTCGTTCCGGAGGTCCATTCTTAACCTGAAACTGTTCTTAACCTGAAGCAGCACTTTAGCTAATGGGGCCTCCTGCTGTCACTGCACCACCGGAGCCCGATTTCTGTTCTTATCCTGAAGCAAAGTTCTTAACCTGAAGCACTATTTCTGGGTTAGCGGAGTCTGTAACCTGAAGTGTATGTAGCCTGAAGCGTATGTAACCTAACCTGAGGTACCACTGTATAGCATATACAACACACAAAAACAGCGACAATTTGTTGTTGACAGCTGGACATAGAAGGGGCCCCATTACCTTCAGGAGCTGAGGGCCTCATCCAACCTAAATCCAGCCCTGGTCACAGGTGGCACAATCCAAGTGGAATTTTGCCCAGGAAGTCTTTCATATAACCCAAACAACTTTTAAACCTTTCCCCCCCCTTCTGTGTGTTGCTTCTCACACTTTTGGTTAGGGGAGAATTGCACAACCAGAAATGCAGAAAACTGACATCTAGGCACATCCTGTGTCAATTTCATCCTATTGCATAGGAGGATGTCCAACTTAAGCCAAAGCAATCTTGCTTTTAGATAAATAAACCATCTTTCACATAAATAGTGGTAATATATCCCCTGTGACTTCCTGATCGCACTGTTTCCAACTTCCCCTTGCTCTATTTTATCCTTGCCCAACAGCTGAATGAAGACTCAGCCCTTCAATTGTTCCAGAAAAGGATTCAGCTATTCACTGTGAATGATGTTTGGCATTTCACCCTCTCCCTCTGGTTTTTCAGGATTGGGAGAAAGGTTGTAGAAGACGGAAAGGGGAGGCAAACAGCACTTCGTAGGCAATTCAGCAGGTCATCAAAGAAGGGTGGCAAATGGCAGCTGGACAGCCAAGAAGACTGGCACACCAGGACATCACCAGATCTGATGGGAAATGACAGAGCAGGGCCTGGGGGGTCGCCAAATGCTCATATATATGTCTTCTGTTATGTACTGAGTTGAATAGGATCCAAATACAGCAGTCTGACTGGTCCTAGAACAAGAGGATTCAGAATGCAGCAGTCTGATTGGTCTGCAGGAGCCACCCAATCCAGCTCCAGGTGGAAGTGAATCCGCAACCTGATTGGCCTACAGGAGAATCCAGGAATTAGCCAACCATGTGCAGCCCATTGTGTAAATAATGTATATAAAGCAGATATTTGGGGGAACTTTCATTCCTCACTACTATGAGCTGAATAAAGAGCATGAAATCCACACTCAACTCAGAGTATATTTCATCTTCCATTGTATATTTCTAGGTCAGGAGTGAGCATAAGTTCGACCGATATCTATTAACAGATGACTGGATCAATTGCTGTAGCTCATCAAGGGTTTCCAATTTCCACTCTCTTGGGGGCCCCAACAAAATTTAAAGGGAAAAACAACCGGAAGTACCTTTCCAAAAGAGAAGATAAAAAGCAAATAAAATAAAACCTACATCCAGCAACAGTGCTTTGCATTGTGTAGGCTCCTCTGATGTAAGTCATGGGCCCCGCCTGCTTGCCAGCTCCCTAAAATATCCCTGGTTTGCTCCTTTCTATATATAGAAACTGCCAACCTAGCAGTTTGAAAGCATGCAGTGCAAGTAGATAAATAGGTACCACTCCGGCGGGAAGGCAAACGGTGTTTCCGTGCGCTGCTCTGGTTCACCAGTAGCGGCTTAGTCATGCCGGCTACATGACCCAGAAGCTGTATGCCGGCTCCCTCGGCCAATAAAGCGAGATGAGTGCCGCAACCCCAGAGTCGGTCACGACTGGACCTAATAGTCAGGGGTCCCTTTACCTTTATATATAGGGTGCCTACATTGTGCATGGACTGGTTGCATGGCAACATGGGCAAATGGCTTGAGATACCTATGAGGTCCATAAATGACCATATAGTATATATTCAACACAAAAAACAGCAACAATTTGTTGTAGACAAAGGACAGCTGGACATATCAAGGGCCCCAATACCTTCAGTAGCTTAGGGCCTCATCAAACCTAAATCCAGCCCTGCTGCTGGCTTTGGTCCAGAGATCTGGGAAAGGAACAGAAGGCTGCTCATTCACACACTCAAACCCCCCCCCCTTCCCCACCTCTCCACACATTCAATCCAGGGGTTAGGGCTCATGTTTTCCTTTGAGAGCTTGCTGTTTGTAATGGGACGCTATACAAGCTACTTTTTGGGTTCTGGACTTTCAGGACTCTGCGCCACCTGCTCATATTCAACTAATAATTATACCCCTGGAGATATTTGCCTTCATGACAAGGGAATCAGGCATCCCATAGATGGGGATGCCAAAATGGTTAAGTGGCTCTGTGCCTGTGATCCTTCTTGCCACAGAGAGAGAGAAGGAGAGGGAGGGAGCAGCGCTTAAAATCTCAAAGCAAAACAAAAGACTTGAGACAACCTGACAGAGGCATCTCCAAAACAATCAGGGTACAGGTCATATTTCGCATTGCATTAAGCATTGGTACGGTATTCAGAAAGAAGATACCAAAACTCTTTCCGAGGGATGTTCCTTTAATCATTATGTGTACTCTTTGACCTTTTCTGTGCTATTGCCACCATTCTTCACGATATATATGTATACAGTATATATATTTTCCGGATAGAAAAAGAAGAAGCCTGAATAACATCAGGAAGGTGAAATAAGCTAGAAACAAAGCCAGGCTTAGAGTTTGAAGGCAAACATCTGAATGTACTTAGAAGGAAGGAAACTCCCCCCTCCAAAAAAACTTTCATTTCTTGCTTCTTTTATCCTTAAGCTCGGCAATAAACTAGCACTCCATGGTTAAAAAGTCAGGAGAACAGATGTACGATACAACTACCTCAGGATCCGCCTTTCAAACCCAGGCATGTGCGTTTATGAACGGAGCCCATCCTGAGAGGTTTTTACATCCTACAGCAGGCTTTCCTCCTAGTAATCCTATCACAGATATTTTCATCCCAGCCACTCTGTTCTATCAAAATAAACAAGTGTAAATGTACGTTCGGGGGCAATCTTTTTTTGACAGAGCTAGACGTTTAAAGGTATTGGACACAATCCAATCAGTCTTGGATTTGGCTGGAAGGGGTTTGACCCAGGAGCCCCTAGGGCTAAAAAGGGTAGATGTCTGAGCTGGGATAGCTCAGGTGGTAGAGCATAAGGCGCTTCCTCTCAAGGTTGTGGGTTCGAGCCCCACGTTGGGCATAAGGTTCCTGCATCAGAGGGGACTGGACTAAATGACCCTCAGGGTCCCCCGCAGCTCTACAATTCTATGATTTGATGATTGATTGATTGATTGATTGATATAGATAGATGTTGTTAACAACACTACAGTGGTACCTCCGGTTACATACACGTCAGGTTACATACGCTTCAGGTTACAGACTCCACTAACCCAGAAATAGTACCTAGGGTTAAGAACTTTGCTTCAGGATGAGAACAGAAATCGTGCTCCAGCGCCGCCGCAGCAGTGGGAGGCCCCATTAGCTAAAGTGGTGCTTCAGGTTAAGAAAGGACCTCCAGAACAAATTAAGTACGTAACCAGAGGTACCACTGTATTATTTAAAAAATAAAATAAAAAGTCTTAAGTTCCATGTTTTAAATGTTTGTTTTGCTATCGGGATTGTAGTTCCATTTGTGTTTCTCAAGCTGGTCTCTGACCGTAATAAATTTCATGTTCAAGTACTGCTATATTTAGCAGAATAATTTAGCACGTGCTTATATCTCTGCCATTTCAGTTCACAAAGGTTACTTCCACAGCTCAGGGTTGTGGTGTGAGGAAAGAGATGTGGGGGTCTAATGACAGCCAACGACCACCATGGTAAATTTAATTGCAAAGGTGCCTTAAGACTGGTACTTGTGATAACAAATTTTGGGGAAACCATGATTCTAGACATGCAGCCGCAACTTAACTCCAACATTGCATTTCTGCCCGCACAATGAGGCTTCCCCTTCTTCTCCTTTGCCCTGAAGTCCCTCACCTACCCCAATCTGCTTTGGAAAGTAGCCTAACCCTCTGGAGCATATTTTGGGAGACCCCTGGATGGTGGGAGTTCAAGGGGGAACAGAGGAAGGGGTGGTACTGTTGTGCAAGTGGAAGTCCACAACTGGATGTCACCCAAAACTTCTACATACATAAATATGTGCAAAAAAAATGAGTTGCCAGTACCTCTCTCTTGATCAAAGTGAACAGCAAAGACAGAGGTCCTGGAATTCCCTGCCACTGAGTTCCATCACACGCAAAAAAGCATTTATATATTCTAACTAAAAGGTAAAGGGATCCCTGACGATTAGGTCCAGTCGTGACCGACTCTGGGGTTGCGGCGCTCATCTCACTTTATTGGCCGAGGGAGCCGGCGTACAGCTTCCAGGTCATGTGGCCAGCATGACTAAGCTGCTTCTGGCAAACCAGAGCAGCACACGGAAATGCCGTTTACCTTCCCGCCAGAGCGGTACCTATTTATCTACTTGCACTTTGATGTGCTTTCGAACTGCTAGGTTGGCAGGAGCAGGGGCCGAGCAACAGGAGCTCACCCCGCCGTGGGGATTCGAACCACCGAGCTTTTGATCGGCAAGTCCTAGGCTCTGTGGTTTAACCCACAGCGCCACCCGCGTCCCTTTATATTCTATATTCTAACTAGTTAAAAGTTCATATAACTCCAGCAAATAAAAGCCGTGATTTTAGATTGTTTAATCACTTAACCATGCCCCTACAGAGGGACTCTGTTCTAAATTCTGAGCGCTGTTTCTGGCCCTGTACTTTTCTAGTTCAGACAGCGATGCTTTTCAGATGTAGAAGAATCCACTTCTCGTATAAGCAGCAATAACCATACGCACGTAGCATAAGGGAGAATTAAAAACATGCTGGTTCTGTGGAGCTCACAGGAAGCGATATGGATCGCTGGCTATAGAGCACTTTGAAATGAAATAAACTTGTTGATCAGAAGGAAGGACAGAGTTGAAAGTAAAAGAGTGAAATCTTGGAACACAACCAGGAAAAAAATTCCCCCACCCCAGGTCTTTCCCTCCGGCCCGTTATTGAAAAATTAGAAATAGTGGAAGAAATTGAGATTGATGTTGGAAAAGTGCTTCCAAATGTTGCAGAATGTAGAATATCTTCAGGTATTTGGACCAGGATTGGAATTGGGAAATATCCAGGTTATTGCTACTGGAGAAAGGATGTAAAACCTTTGCATTACACTGCCTCCAATTCCTCCCACTTCGGGCCGGCTTCTGACTTCTTTATCTTTTGCACCTTGTGAAATAAACTGGTCACTATTTGGAAATGTGGAAAGAAACCTAACACAAGAAGGAGTTGAGAAGCTGGTTTCTCTTTCTGCCAAGCGTAGCTTTTCTGAAATCCAGGATCAAAACGGCATGTTAGAGCTTCGTTGGAGTAAGGCTTCAAGGATCTGCACCAGAGTGTCAGGCCTAATGAGAACAGTGGCTCATCTTCTGTGGGTCTTGCCGCCTTGAAGCAGCTGCAGAGACTGAAGGTCCCCACACCACAACAGCTACCTAAGTCCCCTCTTCTCCAGGGTTTCCCCCCTAGCAATCCCTATAACCTCACTTGCGTGGTGATTCCCACCTCCCACCAGTTGGAATAAATAAAGACACAGGACACCGTTATTTTAGGTTAATGGGCAAAAATTGGCCACAACTTTATTGGTTACAGGTAAGAGCGGTATTGGCTTAGGCATTGGTCCTATCCGACTATCCGGATTCAGCCTGTTGGCATGAAAACCGGAAAGGGTTAACACCAGCAGGGGGAGCCCTGTGATGCACATCACTAGGAACTCCCCCCGGGGTCACCACTCGGGGGCGTGCTTTAGGCCCTGGCCTCCATAGGTTTCGGACGAGGCAACGCCCCCCCAGAATCCTTTACCGGACTACCCTTCAATATTTGGGGGAAGTGATGGCGCTCCCCCAACACATCTACATAATAATACCCCTACCAATGCCTAACCGCCAAACCAAAGATGTTGTGACGATTTGCTACGAAGTAGGCGAAAAAAACGAATGGCCGGTGCCAATTCGCCAAGTGGAAAAAATTCCTACCAGGCCCCTCAACAGTGACCAACTGAAGTCCATAGCAAGGTCAGAAGGAAGACCTAAAGGGTGGGTGGGTGGGAAACCTAATCAGCTGCATGGATGAAAAGGGGAGATCCCGGGGCCATGCCGGCCTTAAATGACCCAGGCCACGCCCCCAGAGCCAGGCGATTGGCTGGCTCTGGGTCTGACACGGCCTGAGGATTCCCCTGGTCGCGCGGGGCTGAAGCCAGCCACCACGCGATTTGTTGGGGGCGTGAGCCCGCAACACCACCTCCTCCTGATGTCGGAAGTGGCTTTATCGCAGGGAGGGAACCACAGAAGACCTCAGAGTTGGACCTCATCACCAAACGATGGAGGTGGAGACGCTCATTCAGGTATACTGGGCTGAGGCCATTTAGGGCTTTAAAGGTCAGCACTGACACTTTGAATTGTGCTCAAAGTGGGAGTCAATGTAGGTCTTTCTTTTTTTAACAAAAAAATTATTCATTTTTCATTTTCGTTCATTACACACATCTCAAATCTTAACTTTTCCTATCTATTCCTCCCTCCCTCCCCTCCAAGACTTCCCCCAACTTGCGTTTCTGGTTTGTTTCTATTTTCACCCGCTTTGCTATCTCTCAACAGAAAAAGTTATTAATAACATAACATCAAACGTTTAAAACATAAAAATAAAATTAAATACACCACCTTATTTCACTATCTTCCAAACATTTTCTGATGCTAATAATGTGGATGTTTATTTAAATCCTGCCATCAAGTCTATTGCCTTTGTTTCTGCAAATATAATATGTATGGTTCCCAATCTTTTTCAAAGTCTCTGTTGTCTTTTTCTCTTGGTCTTTCTGTCATTTTTGCCAGTTCTGCATAGTTCATCAACTTCTCTTGCCATTGTTCTTTAGCTGGCATTTCTCCAGTCTTCCAATTTTGTGCAGTCAACATTCTTGCTGCTGTAGTGGCATACATAAATAAAGTCCTCATTTCTTTTGGTATGTCAATGTAGGTCTTTCAAGACCTGTGTTATGTGGTCTCGGCAGCCGCTCCCAGTCCCTAGTCTAGCAGCTGAATTCTGGATTAGTTGTAGTTTCCAGATCACCTTCAAAGGTAGCCCCACATAGAGCGCATTGCAGTAGTCCAAGCGGGAGATAACCAGAGCATGAACCACTCTGGCCAGGCAGTCCACCCTAACACATCATACCTTTGAAGCACATGATGCCCTTTGGAGAATCCTGGGAACTGTAGTTTGTTATGGGTGCTGTGAATGGTAGCTCTGTGAGGGGTGAGCTACAGTTCCCAGGATCCTTTGGAATGCAAGCGTACATCATACGCTCTGAATGTGCTTCAAATGCATGGTGTGTTTGCAGCCTTATACACACAACAAAGCAAATCGTTTGGTTGGGACAATGCATTTTCCAATCAGCAAAAGCTTGAGAGCCCTTGACTTTGCGAAAAGAGCAAAGCAGAAGAAAGCCGGTGTGAAAAAGGATGGTTTTGTTTGAAACCCCAGGATCATTTCATGGTGGTAGGGGGTTGGTCTGAGTCACAGCTTTTCAATGCGCGGAGTTGGCAAGGCTTCATCTTCCTTCTCCATGACTCCACATGTCCAAACTATCACACAGTTGGAGGCCCTTGGCGGCAGCCGGAGAGCAGGATCAGCCCCTCCAGGCAGAGAGGCCCAAGGCTGAAGCCAGAGGGGGCGGCAGCTGCTGCGGCAGAGCCGCCCAAGGAAACCTATCTGGTGCTTTCCTGCATTATGCCTGACTCAAGCTATTAATCTTCCTTTTTCACGAGCAATAAATGGACTTGCAAAATGCTTTAAGGAAAGAACGGAATTAGGAGCTGGAAATTTTTTAAGCCACATGAAAGATCCGAACGGTTTCCGGAGGACCTGGGGGGGGTCACCAAGGGGTGGGAGAGGGGAGAAGCAGCAGCACCCCCCGTTGGCAGGCAGCAATTGTTTTGTTGCTGCTGCTGCCTCAGCAAGGTATGTGCTGGGAGGGGATTTTTCCGATGGGTTGATAAAATCAAATGCCATTTATGTTCAAGCTTTGATTACGCCCATTGGACTATCCTGCTTCGTTGGAACAGACCTTCTGGGGTCTAAGAACATCACCTTGTCTGCACAGTTAGCTGCACAGTGACACACAATGATCACACACACACACACACACACCAACATTTTCTCATCTGAACAAAAGCAGTCACAGCAGGGCAGGGCACACTCCCAGTTTTCCCACAAAAAATATTTCTTTCTCCTTTAATAATAATAATAATATATTATAATAATTTATTATTTATACCCTGCCCATCTGGCTGGGTTTCCCCAGCCACTCTGGGCGGCTTCCAACAGAATATTAAAATACAATAATCTACTAAACATTAAAAGCTTCCCTAAACATCTCTTTATCTTTATCTCCTTATCTGTCTCACATACATAGTTGTTCTTCTCTCTCCCTGTGGGCTTCAGAACGGTATGCTGTCCTCCCCACCCACCACAAAATCTAATGGGAAGTCTCAGCTGAATATATTGTGGTGCGATGCTGAGAAAAAGGGAGGGACTGCTGTTATGGGACCTGGAATAACAACGCACTTCAACTCAACATGAGATCATGACCCAAACCACCCTGGCTTGCCTTGTCATTGAGAATACACCAAGAAACTATGAACATTTGAAAAGTTAGCACTATAGCCCTAAGCTGGTCATCAAAGAGGTTTCCATCTGAACAGGTCTTCCATCAGAGTGCTACTGTGTTTCTACCCACTCCGTTGATTGTGAAACAATCACTTGCTTGGTTCCCACCCCCTTTTCCAAACTAAACTGTTCTGTTTTTCCTAGAGCCAGCATGATGTAGTGGTTAAGAGCGGTGGACTGGTAATCTGGTGAACCAGGTTTGCTTCCCCGCTCCTCCACATGCAGCTGCTGGGTGACCTTGGGTTAGTCACACTTCTATGAAGTCTCTCAGCCCCACTCACCTCACAGAGTGTTTGTTGTGGGGGAGGAAGGAAAAGGAGAATGTTAGCTGCTTTGAGACTCCTTTGGGTAGTGGTAAAGTGGATATCAAATCCAAACTCTTCCTCTTCTCCTCCTTCTTCTCCTTCTTCTCCTTCTCCTTCCCCTTCTTCCCCTTCTTCCCCTTCTTCTTCTTCTTCTTCTTCTTCTTCTTCTTCTTCTTCTTCTTCTTCTTCTTCTTCTTCCAGTGTGGTGTAGTGGTTAAAAGCTGTGGACTCGTAATCTGGTGAACCTGGTTCGCTTCCCCGCTCCTCCACATGCAGCTGCTGGGTGACCTTCGGCTAGTCACACTTCTATGAAGTCTCTCAGCCCCAGTCACCTCACAGAGTGTTTATGGTGGGGGAGGAAGGGAAAAGGAGATTGTTAGCCGCTTTGAGACTCCTTCGGGTAGTGATAAAATGGGCTATCAAATCCAAAGTCGTCTTCTTCTTTAATCTGGGATGAGACAACAACTGCAGGGATTTGCTCCACAATTCTGAGTGAGACACATTGGCCAGACTCCTATAAAATGTTTGTCACACCTCTCCATTCTACTGTGATTCAAACTGCAAAATGAAGGTTTCAGGAGAGTTTTTTCCACGTCCAAGAAGTAAAATCAGCACTAGACCATCTACGTCATGTTGCCAGACAACCAGGGTGAAATGCTATGCAAACCCTTCATTTGGAAAATTGATATGTCAAATTCGCAGAAAACATCTTGTGCAGGTACAACAGAAAATGATTATTTGAATGACTGCACCCTGGACAAGGTTTGGAACATATGTTTCGCATAGATGCACCACATACCCATGGTATGTATCTTTCAAGAGAGTCAATGCACAAAACCCAGAGCAATAAATCAACAAGACAATAGCCAGTCAAGGAGCCAAGTCCTGACTCATTTGGGACCATTCACATATAAATATGAATACCCTGGTCCATTTCTTTCTCTAGGGTCATAATGCTGGTTAGGAGCTAGTAGTATAATTCAGCTTCCAATCGTTTTCTTGGAGGGGAGGAGATAATCTGAAAAGAGGTTCAGGGAATTGTCCCAAAACTTGCATTTGCTTTTGTACAAAAATATTTTTGGAAACAATCAAGAGCGTCCTCTGTGGAAGATTAGCATGCCCAATGGTTTGAGTTTAACTTTTTTACAAGCACACGTCTTAAGACGGATGTCTTTAGGTAAGTGCATGCAAATTATAAACCTACAAATATACAATATACAAAACTTACAAAAATATAGAGATTCTTTTCCTACTGTACTCTGCATAATTTAGTCTTACTGAAAAATTGAGTCCATGCAATCTTCACATCAGTAGTACTCACTTCCAACAGTGCCATCCTATGCATATCTACTCAGAAGTCCTGCTAATTTGGGGGGGGGGGCTTTCCCCAGAGAACCCTGGGAACTGCAGTTCACCCCTCACACAGCTATAATCCCTAACACCCTTAGCAAACTACAGATCCCATGATTCTTCAGGGAAAAGTCATGTGTTTTCAATGTATGGTGTGTATGCAACTTTTAAAAGGTAAAGGGACCCCTGACCATTACGTCCAGTCGTGGATGACTCTGGGGTTGTAGCGCTCATCTCGCTTTATTGGCCAAGGGAGCTGGCGTACAGCTTCTGGGTCATGTGGCCAGCATGACTAAGCCGCTTCTGGCGAACCAGAGCAGCACACTGAAACGCTGTTTACCTTCCCACCGGAGTGGTACCTATTTATCTACTTGCACTTTGATGTGCTTTTGAACCTCTAGGTTGGCAGGAGCAAGGACCGAGAAATGGGAGCTCACCCCGTCGCGGGGATTCAAACCGCCAACCTTCTGATAAGCAAGTCCTAGGCTCTGTGGTTTAACCCACAGCGCCGTAATTGAGTATAGGATTGTAGAATATATGGGATGTCCCACTGTAATTTCAAACCCTCTTTTCTACACACATTTTAACGACGGCTGTTCTTTAGAGAGATATACTGTTCAAATGTAAGTAATTATCATACCACTCACATGATTTAGTGTTAAATTATGTGCCAAAAAAAATCCAAAGTGTGCTGGAAAATATCCTTCCAAGGATAAAGATGTTTTGTGCACTAGAATATCTGTCAAGCGCACACAGTGTAACAAAGTAATTTGAGTGTGATCTCATGATCTTCTCATTTGAAAGTACAGAATGCACTCTGAACCAGGGAAGTTTCTAGAAACGGAGCAAAGTTCTCTCTTCAATAGAGTCTCCTACAGAGCTCCATACATCACAGAGGCAGATTTTTTGGGGTGGGGGTGGGGGTGGGAATCTAAACTGCACTCTGGTGAGCAACCAAAAGGATATCCATCATTCGAACCCAGTGCTGAAGCAGCCCATGTCCAGGAGGTAGGGAATCTTATATAATTACCAGGCTTTGGCCCACAGAAATAGGAAATGTTTCTTCACTGGTTGTGCAAAAATAAATGGGAACCAGGCAGAGGGCCTTCTCAGTAGTGGCGCCCTCCCTGTGGAACTCCCTCCCACCAGATGTCAAAGAGAACAACAACTACCAGACTTTTAGAAGACATCTGAAGGCAGCCCTGTTTAGGGAAGCTTTTAATGTTTGATGTATTACAGTATTTTAATATTTTTTTGGAAGCCGCCCAGAGTGGCTGGGGAAGCCCAGCCAGATGGGTGGGGTATAATTAATAAATTAATTATTATTATTATTATTATTATTATTATTATTATTAAATACATTGTCTAACTGCCGATCTTGCATGGGCAGAGTTGGAGGGATGGAGTGTAAAATGTCTTGACATACATAGGGACAAACGATGGCAAGTTCTCCCCAAGTTATTGTGTTACCGCTGGGGAAAGCCAGCCACATGGGAGGGGTATGTATGTATGAATGAATGAATGAATAAACAAACAAAATTATTCTTCATTAACCTTGTGTTGAGTAAACCCATATTTTCCGGGAGGAAGCACTGGAATTAGTGATGAGGGAAAGATCATGTGGACTATGCAGATTAAATGGGGATGCAAAAAACCTAGAAACACACAGTAAACTCTGGTGTAAACAAGGCCTGATTCTCTTTTATGGGGTTGCAAATATCAGGTTACACCTAAGATTCTGGAATGAAGCAGAAATAGCTGGTCCCCATTTTTGAAAATGTAAACATCCCAACTCCTGTTTTCATGCCTTTGGATTGTGGCCCAAGCCTTTGCTGTTCCCCACAGGGAAACAGTGGCCATAAATACTTGTGATTTTGGGGAGGGAAAAGGGAACTAGGAAACACACAACACACACAGTTTTTGTTGCAAAACAATTAAATATATTTATTTCCATATGAAAAACATGCATATGTATGTACACTTTAAAATCAACTTTTACATCTAAAATTCTTTTTCATACAAAATTTTGGTGAGATACAGCAATGGCTCAACATTGCAAATGGGCATGGCAGTAATCTTCACATTAAAAACTGTGGGAGCAGCCAACCCAAAAATGGTTTAAGAAAGGGCACCTGCACTTAGAATATATTAACCGTACTGAAGTCAGCTGAGATCCATAGAACAAAAGTTATAATCCTGAGCTCCTTTACTTGGAAATAAAGGCTAACAAAAATCAGTGGAACGTCTTCCAAATTTGTTCCTGGACTTGGGTATCAAGTATCTTGCAACCAAATCCCAAACATGTTTATACAGGAAGAAGTTCAACTCATTTTAAAAGGGACTTCCTTGTACATATGATTAGGATTGTAACCTTAAGTGCAAATACACTACCTTCAGTCGGTTGGCTATCACAGTAGTCTCTCTCTCTATTGAGACACATTGGTGACCATGGAAGATGGTCGTTTAAGAATCGATTCGACCGAAAATGACAGGGGTTCATGGGTTGACAATTTGGTCATGGCTTGTTTAGTCCCCAAAAAGTCTTTTGCATATTTGTCAATGGCAAGCTTGTATTTTTGGTTTTCTTTGATGGTGGACTCTCTGTATTTTTTGGAGGCCTCGTCCAATGTTGCTTTCAACTCCGGCCCCGATTTGCTGTGGAGTGTCTGCTGGAAGAGCGAATGGAAAGGACTATACTTGCCGGAGGGCGACGGGTGCTGCTTGCTGCTTTCTTTGCTGATCTTACAGAGCGAGTGTTCCCGGGGGACCAGAGCGTCCTTGTCAGAGATCTGAGAAAAAGTTCTCTTAGGAGGAGAGAAGGCCGACCTGTCACAAGTCACCTGAGGGAGATTCTGGAGTTCATTTTGAGGCGGCTGGATTTCTTTAACATGAGGAAGCAGAAAGGAGGGCTCGCTCTTGGACGACATCAAATCATGCTCCGAACTCGGACAGTCCTGACCTTGTGAAGCCTTGGGGTCCCAAATCGCCCCAGGCTTGAGGGACTGGACGGCGGTAGCGTTGAGCAGGCACTGTTGGTAGAGGAGAGCGTCGTTCAGGGGGCCGCATTTTGGCCATACCAGGAACCTGGAGGGCAAAGGATACTGCCGGTACGTAGTGGCGACACTGACATTGGACGAAATCAGTTCCATGTTCCCTGAACCTGAATATTGCATTGTTAGATCCAAGCAAGTGGGGAGGAAGCCGCAAAACTCCTTATTGGGAGCTTCAATGTGGTTAGGGCTAAAGGCAGTTTTATAAGTGTTGTATTCAGTCCCATGCACCATGCGGTTAGGCAGGAAAAAGGCCGCCGCTTGGGTCGCTTCCATCATTTCTCTTTCTTTGAACTCCCTCTCGAGCATGATATTCTCCAGTTCTTTATCAGCAAAAGCCCGCCTTTTCCTCATCCTGTCACTCACAGGAGGTGGCAAGGATGAATTCCCTCCAAGGTAAGGATCTGCTGGAATAGGACGGTAACCTGCAGAGAGAGGAAAACAAAAACAAAGATGGAGTCAGCTATTTATCGAAAAAAAAGGGTTCTTTTTATCAAAGGGTCAAGTAGGATGTTAAAAGAGTTACAAAATTGAAGGAGCCAAGTATTTGTTGCTTGGTCATTGGTGCCCTCAGTTCTCACTAAAGTTTTGTTGTGGTGTGTACAGCACTTTGAAACATTTGTGACAATTTACTGCTATCCTTATCAATTGGTGGCTTCATAATTGTGAGTCGATGTGAGTGACTCGCTGTTCTTGACATGCTTCCCGAGTATCATCCAAAGCAAAACTTGTTAACCTTCCTCCACAATAAGCTGCAGATGCACGATATACCTTTCAAGCATACTCAAAGGACCTTCATTCCATCAAATAATAGAGAGTGACGTGGGTGGTGCTGTGGGTTAAACCACAGAGCCTAGGACTTGCCGATCAGAAGGTCAGCAGTTCGAATCCCCGCGATGGGGTGAGCGCCCGTTGCTCGGTCCCTGCTCCTGCCAACCTAGCAGTTCGAAAGCGCGTCAAAGTGCAAGTAGATAAATAGGTACCACTCCGGCGGGAAGGTAAACGGCATTTCCGTACACTGCTCTGGTTCACCAGAAGCGGCTTAGTCATGCTGGACACATGACCCGGAAGCTATATGCCGGCTCCCTCGGCCAATAAAGCGAGATGAGCGCTGCAACCCCAGAGTTGGCCACGACTGGACCTAATGGTCAGGGGTCCCTTTACCTTTACCTTACAATTCCAAGCAACTCTTAACAATCTACAGTGCTCAGAATTCTTTGAGGGGTGACATGTCCTTTGAATGTGCAACATGCATGAGCCGTCTTCAGGCCAGAAGTTCATGCATCTCACTAGGGAGGAAGAGATGTGTGTTGTTCTTCTGACATTATATAGGAGGTGCAGAAATGAAAAGTGCAAGCAGCACATGGTTTGTCATCACCCACACCAATTTTTGACATGCCCAAAGCCACACTGCTAACCTCACACACACACATTAAGAGAGGTTCTTCACATTCCCATGTTATTATATTGTTTCTGTTTCTTTGTTGAGGGACTTATAATATCATCACCAAATATATCTATACCTAATAGCTGATGCATTTGTATTTTCTAAAGGTGAATCACTATGTGCACAGAGATGGTAGAAAAAAGTCCAAGGGGTACTAGGAGAGAAGAGAAAGAAAGTTAAGACAAATAAGGGAAAGGGATGCAAGAAAGATTTTTCTCTTGGGGAGACAGTATGTTAGAGAGTGAGTGAATACTGAGCCAAAAAGAAAAACATTGGAGGCAGATGAAAAGAATCTATACAGACCTAGGATTGTATTCTAATCTGGAAGCCCAAACTAAGTCTAATAACCTTTACTTTCCCAGTCTTCCAACATTAGATTAATATTCTTCCACTCATACAGCAGGACTTCCTCTGCTCTCTTCCAGAATCCCCCAAATCAGCTCCACAAATTCCTCCAATCTCTGGAGCTGATTAGGGGAGTTCAGGGGCTACAGAGGGAAGGGGAGGAAGATAAAGTCCCACTCCATGAGCAGAAGTCCATTCTGCTCGCCCACAGACACTGCTGAAGTTCACCAACTGTCTTCATGATCTCCCTTCTCTAAGTGGCTTGGTTATTACCGTATTTTTCGCTCTATAAGACGCACATTTTCCTCTCCAAAAATTAAGGGGAAGTGTGTGTGCGTCTTATGGAGCAAATGCAGGATCCTTGGCTTCAGCTATAGCAACAGGAAGCCTCCGAAGCGCAGTGGGAGCGCTCCCGCCGTGCTCCGGAGGCTTCGGGTTGCCTTCACTGAAGCCTGGAGAGCGAGAGGGGTCAGTGCGCACCAACCCCTCTCGCTCTCCAGGCTTCAAGGATAGCCACCTGAAGCCTCCGGAGTGCAGCGGGAACTCCTGCCATGCTCCGGAGGCTTCGGGTTCCTTTCGCTGAAGGGTAGGTGCCCCTTCAGCTAAGGCGCAGCACCCCTTCAGCTAAGCGGGAGGAGAAATGGAAGGGGCTCCGTTTCTCCTGCCACTTCACTGAAGGGGCGCTGTGCAGAGAGAGGGAGATCTTTTTTTCTTGTGCTCCCCCTCTAAAGCGAGGTGCGTCCTATGGTCGGGTGCGTCCTATAGAGCGAAAAATACAGTAATTGCAGACGTTTTTCAAAAAAAACTTGGGATTCCAATACAGTGGTACCTCAGGTTACATACGCTTCAGGTTACAGACTCAGCTAACCCAGAAATAGTGCTTCAGGTTAAGAACTTTGCTTCAGGATAAGAACAGAAATCGGGCTCCGGCAGCGCGGCAGCAGCAAGAGGCCCCATTAGCTAAAGTGGTGCTCCAGGTTAAGAACAGTTTCAGGTTTAGTACGGACCTTCAGAACGAATTAAGTACTTAACCCGAGGTACCACTGTACAAGAAAAGTTATGATGAGTTATCCAAGCCATTTTCAGTAATTGGCATTGGCCTGCAAAAAAAACAGAGCCCCTTCAGTTAAGAATTTCCGTTGTTCTTTTTTCTAATGGCACATAACCTCAGAGCTGCATTTAAAAACTATGAAAGCTAGATGCATTTGCTGCCGGCTTTTAAAGATTCGGCAGCATCTTAACAATTTATATTAAACTGGTCTGGGAGCAAGAAGCGATCGTATTTATTTTGCCCTCGGGGGGCTTCCATATGGCAGTTTGTTGCGGGATGGGTGCTCCTCATGCATGGACATTTTCTTCATTGTCCACACAACACCATTGGCATCAGAGTGACAGCCTGCTGTTTTTCTCCATTGAAATCCAGTTTTACCTTTTCTGGGGGAAAATCCATTATTATTATTATTATTATTATTATTATTATTATTATTATTATTATTTTAACCCCTGTCGCTAGTTACCTGTTTGCAATATCTGAATGAGCTGTTTATGGTGTTAAGCCACTATCTAGGACCCTCGTACCTACGGGACCGCATCTCCTGGTATGCCCCATGGAGAGCCTTAAGCTCCATAAATAGCAACACCCTAGTGGTCCCGGGCCCTAAGGAAGTTAGATTAGCTTCAACCAGAGCCAGGGCCTTTTCAACTCTGGCTCCGGCCTGGTGGAACGCTCTGCCTCATGAGACCAGGCCCCTGCAGGATCTGATTTCTTTCCACAGGGCCTGTAAGACAGAGTTGTTCCGCCTGGCCTTTGGCTTGGAGCCAGTTTGATTCCTTCCCCTTCTTTCTTTTTTCTTTTTCCTTTCTCCTCCTGTGATGAGGCTGCATTTTAATATCTTAATGTTTCAATATTTTAATGTTGTATTTTAATCTTGTTTTTAAGTTATATTCATTCAACCTGTTTCTATTATTGCTTGTTAGCCGCCCTGAGCCCAGCCTTGGCTGGGGAGGGCAGGGTATAAATAAAAATTATTATTATTATTATTAATTGGGAGGGCTCTTAGTGTAACCCATTTATTTTTTACTGTGCATCCTAAAATTAATGACTGCTCACAAAATATTTACTGTGTTAAACAGATGAGCAGCGCCGTTCTGTGCCTATTCATCACTCCAAAATGAACTCCAGTGAGTTCAGTGGCATTTATTCTCAAGTATTTCGGCCGGGACATGGAAGCTGTGGCCCTGCAGTTGCTGCCAGGCTCCCTTCACCCCCAGCCAGCATGCTCAGTGGTCAGGGATGGTGGCAGCTGTAATCCCACAACTTATGGAGAGCCAGCGGTTCTCCATCCTTGACTTAAGGCAACTACATACATACATACATACATACATACATACATACATACATACAGTGGTACCTCAAGGTACATACGCTTCAGGTTACAGACTCTGCTAACCCAGAAATAGTGCTTCAGGTTAAGAACTTTGCTTCAGGATGAGAACAGAAATCGTGCTCCAGCGGCGGCAGCAGGAGGCCCCATTAGCTAAAGTGGTGCTTCAGGTTAAGAACAGTTTCAGGTTAAGTACGGACCTCCGGAACGAATTAAGTCCTTAACCCGAGGTACCACTGTACATACATAGCCCAATCCTTTGTTTCTATATCCACAGGTAAGTCCTATGAAGTCCAGCAGAACTTGCTCCCAAATAAATGTGCACAGGAATGTTACTGTACGTTGTAAAGTTGCAATGGAGATGCAGCAAAATCAAAAGCAGGTTTTTTTGTCACTGACTTGGACAGGAATTGGTTTGCATCACCAATGTCTGCCATACAAGTCTAAATCCACAGATTAGTAAAATGTGCATCACTTTTTTTTTAAAAAAAAAAAAATGTACTCATGGGCTCGTTTCCCAATAGCTGAGCTTGTTTTGAAATCATTAAATATAACTAACCATTTTTCTATTAAAGGAAAAACAAAACTTCAAATATTGTCATAGTGTATTAATTTTCATATTATACTAGCTTAGCTTTTGTTTCTATTTTAAAATTTGGAACTGTCAGAGCTGCTACCAGGTCCCAGCTCACATAGGACCACGCCACACAGCGTCCACTTTAAAAGAGTCTTTATTGATTTACAGGTTTCATTTCCGAACTGCAGCGTGCAGCTCTACACCTTCTGCTCTAGGTCGGCGAAGACCCGTCTGAGTCCCCGCCTCTTGCACACCAGCTTAATACCCTAGCCTTGCTCCACCTCCTTCGCCTCTCCCTACGTCTCTGGGTCCTTCTGCCCCCCTGGGCCTCCTCCCTTCTACTCTCCTCTGACGCTGACCCCCCTGATCCTTCTGCCTCCTTGCGGCGGGCTTTAGGACCTGGCTCACTCTCCGGGCTGCTTACTGCTCCAGCTTCCGCTGCATTTGAACTTGGCGCGCGCGCCCAACTCTCTACTTTCCTCTTAACCGTTGCCTCGCTCTCTGAGGAGGGCGTGACCACCCCTGACTCGTGCCCTCCCTCCTGCTGACAGCCTCCGGAACCCGATGCCTGGCTACCTTCCTCCCTGCTGCTCTCAGTCTTGAGCGTGGGTCCCGACTTCCAGCTGCTGCCGCCCTCAGTTATGAGCGTGGGTCCCGACTTCCAGCTGCTGCTCTCTGAATCTCCTCTGTTCCCTTCCTCCTGGGGTGTCCCCCCGGATCCCCCCCTTGCTCTGCTCACTGGGGCTCCCTTTTGGGAGTCCTCTGACTCACTGCTTAGGCTTGGAGATCTCGGGTCGTCATCATCACTCATTCTCCCTTCGGCTTCCTCCCCCTCGCTCTCTGTTTCCACCCTTCTCTGCGTCTCTGCTTCTGAACCCCTGACATCCATCCCCCCCTCGAAGCCCCCCCTTCCCCCCTCCCCGCTGTCAGGTGTGGGTGCTGGGCGCTCCATCATCATGGGAGGGAATGCTGGATACAGGTCGCTCCCCGTGGGTGGCCGCCAACTGAAGACCTCCGAGTCTTCCCCCTCGCGGTCGTCGACGTTGACTTGTTGCTCTTCCATCTCTGTACCGCCGTGCTCGAACCCGAGGTCCTCCCCGAACACGTCCATGTCAGTCTCTGCGTCGGTCGCTCGACCTGGCATCTCCAGCCACTTCCTGCGCCATCGCTCCTCTGGTCGATCGTCCCACCAATACGAGTTGCCTGATGCCGAACCTGCCGGTGAACCTTCTGGGGAACGGGTGCTCCGTGCGGGTTCCCCTTCTGAGTCGAATCCATGGAACGTGCTGGAAGAAAGTGTGGGTGTGAACAACCAGTCGTCGAAGAAGCTCGCTGGCATGGGTTTGTGTGGGAAGAGGGCATGAAACTCGTCCTTGAGCAGGGGTTCCTCCAAAGCGTAGTCTGGTACCCAGCTATTGGCGCTGGCCCGGGTGCCCTCTCTGGCTAAGAGGTATTCGACTCCCTCTTCCCCCCATCTGGAGTCCAAAATCTCCGTGACCTCGTTGATGTGGTCCTGGTGCTTCACCTCCCGCGTCTCCGTCCGTTCCCGGAGCGGACTTGGCGCCGTCCCTGGCTCCTGGAACCTGTGAGGTGCCTTGTAGGGAGTGAGCACCGACCTGTGGAACACCGGATGCATTCTGGAACCCTCCGGCAGCGCCAGTCGGAAGGCTACCGGGTTGATCTGCGCTTCGACTTGGTACGGACCGATCTGCTTGTGCCCCAACTTCTTCTTGGCAAGCGACCTGGTCGGCACTGCGTGGGCTGCCAACCAGACCCAGTCTCCCACTTGGATCACTTCGCCAACCCGCCTGTGCTTGTCAGCTTGCACCTTGTAGGCGTGCTTAGCTAGCTCCAGCTGCCGTCTGAGTTGATCGTGGACCGCCTGCAGCTCTGACGCGAACGCGTCCGCCGTCTGTGGTTCTCCTTCCCCCACTCTCTCCAGTCCCGGGAAGGTTCTGGGATTCCTCCCATTGTTGGCAAAGAACGGCGTCACTCCTGTGGACACGTGCTTCGTGTTGTTGTAAGCGAACTCGGCTAGCGGCAGGTAATCCACCCACGTCGCAGGCTGTTGATTGGCATAGCATCTCAGGTACTGCTGCATGATGGCATTGACCCTCTCTGCTTGCCCGTTGGTCTGCGGGTGTCTTGCTGATGCCAGATTGACCTTGACATTTAGAAAACCCATCAGCTTCTGCCAGAAAGACGAGATGAACTGGCGTCCGCGGTCGGACAGGATAGACCGTGGCAGGCCATGCACTTTGAACACGTGATCTATGAACAGTTTGGCGGTTTGTTCCGCCGTGGCCACCTTCGCACACGGAATGAAATGTGCCATCTTGGTGAACAAGTCCACCACCACTAGCACAGCTGTCTTGCCTCTCGAGTTGGGTAAATCCGTCACAAAGTCCAGGGCCACCCTCTCCCACGGTTCAAACGGTGTTTGCAGCGGTTCTAACAGTCCCGCCGGTGGTCTGTGTACCGGCTTGGCCCTCTGGCAGGTGTCGCACCTCGCGACGTAGTCCGCGACCTCTCCTCTCAGCCTGGGCCACCAGAAGTCTCTCGCGACTAATTCCATCGTTTTCTCTGTGCCAAAGTGACCGGCCGTGGGTGCGTCGTGCAACTGTTGCAGTACCTTGGCGCGAAGGTCGTCTCCTGGTACATAGACAGCCCCTTTGCGTAGGAGCAAGCCGTCCCGCACCTGGAACTCGTCCGTGGTAGCCGTGCCTCTGAGCAGTTCCGCCATCTTGTCTTGCGCGAATGAGTCGTCCCGCAATGCACGTCGCACCGCATCCAGGTCTACTGTAGCTGAGGCACACGCCCACGCCGTCGGTGCGAAGATGTGCATGGCCGCCGCTGGCGTCACCTCTTCTAGGTATTGCGGTTTTCGGGACAGTGCATCCGCCATGATGTTGGTGTCGCCTGGGACGTACTCTATTCGGAAATTGAAGTCAGCAAAGAACTCCGCCCAACGTATCTGCCTCTGGTTCAGGAACTGAGCCGTGCGCCAGTGCTCCAGATTCTTGTGGTCCGTGCAGACCTGCACCGTGTGCTTGGCGCCGATTAGGAAGTGCCTCCACGCCTCGAAAGCTGCATGAATGGCCAGCAACTCCCTGTCCCAGATGGTGTAGTTCTGCTCCGACTTGCTGAGCTTCCTGGAGTAGAACGCTCCCGGCCGCCACACCCCCTGCGGGTCTCGCTGCAGCAGGACAGCTCCCACGGCTCTGTCTGACGCGTCTGTCTCTACCCTCAACGGTTTACTGGGGTCGATATGCAGCAGTTGCTTCTCCGATGCGAAGAGATGCTTGAGCGCTTGAAAGGACTGTTCCGCCTGCTCCGTCCAGATGAATTTCTTTTTTTTGGAGCTGAGCGTGTCCGTAATTGCTGCCGTCTGCATCGCGAACCCCTTGATAAACTTGCGATAGAAGTTGGCGAAGCCGACAAACCGCTGGACCTCCTTCCGGTTGCGCGGGCTTTTCCAATCCAATACCGCACGAACCTTGGTGCTGTCCATGGCTATCCCCTTGTCCGACAACTTGTATCCCAGGAAATCCACCTCCGTCGTGTCGAACTGGCACTTCTCCAGCTTGGCGTACAGTCTATGTTGTTGCAACCTGCTGAGCACCTCCCTCACGTCTCGGTCGTGAGCTTGCTGCGAGTCAGAGAAAATCAGGATGTCATCCAGGAAGCAGACGCATGTCTTGTAGAGGAGTCCCTCCAACACGTGATGCATAAAAGCTTGAAAACAGTGAGAGCCATTTTGTAATCCAAAGGGCATAACTCTGTATTCGTAGGTGCCCAGCGGTGTGAACATGGCCGTCTTCCACTCATCGCCCTCCCGCATGCGGATGAGATTGTACGCCCCTCGCAGGTCCAACTTGGTGAACACGCGTCCCTTGCGCACCGTCGCGAGGAGGTCGTCAATCCTGGGCATGGGGTAATCAGACGGTTTGGTCATCTGGTTCAAAAGGCGGTAGTCCACAACTAGTCTTTTTTGGGGCGTGTCTTTCTTTTTCACGAAGAAAACGGGACTGCCCCCCACTGCCTTGGACTCTCTGATGAAGCCACGCTCCAGATTATGCTCGATGAACTGTTTGAGTTCCTGCATTTCATCTTCAGACATGGAGTATAGCCGCCCCTTCGGCAGCGTCGCCCCCGGTAGGAGGTCAATCTTGCAGTCATATGGCCGGTGAGGGGGTAGCTTGTCCGCCTCCTTCTCGCAGAAGACCTCCAAAAAGCTCGCGTATTTGTGGGGGACCGCTTGCAACGTTCCCAACTGCAGTTGTGATTCCTCCTCCTCTCCCTCCCGTCGGGGCAGGATGCAGTGTTCTGCGCAATAAGAGGAGCCGAAGATCAGTTGTCTCTGGTACCAAGCCAGTGTCGGACTGTGCCTGTCCAGCCAACTCATGCCCAACACAATGGGCGTGTCCGACAGTTGGGTGACATTAAAACTGATGACTTCCCTGTGGTTGCCAAGGCGCATCACCATCGGTGGCGTCTGCTTCACCACCTGCCCCCCTAGCAACTCTCTGCCATCCACTGTGACGACTTGCAGGGGCAGAGTGGCAGGCAATAGCTGTATAGCGTGCTGCTCCACAAAGCTCTGCGCTATAAAGTCTGCGTTGCTTCCAGAATCCACAGAAAGCGGCACTTCGATAGTGACGCCGTCGGGTAGCTGGAGAGATGCTGTGAGCTGCACTACTGGTTTGGGTGGGAGGGGATCCGTGGGTTGCAAGATTGCTGGGGACTGCTTCACAGATGCGTCTGGCTGGGCCCCAGTGCCTCCGTCTCCAGCCAGACATCGTCGTTTCCCTGCTGTGGTTCTCCTTGCTGCGTTGCTGCAGTCACCATTGCTGAGGCTGCAGTGTGCTTGTGGAGCCTCCGGGGACACTCCTTCGCCAAATGGCCTGGATCCTCGCAGATGTAACACTTCCTGTTCCCTCTAGGAGGCTTCGCTTTCACTGCTGCCGGTGCTAGGGCTCTGGCTGCTGACTGAGCCCTTGCACCTCCAACCTCCATCGGTTCCCCTCCCCCTCCTGGCGGAGGTGTGGATTGCGCACGCGCTGCTTCCCTCGGAACGAAAGAGAAACTTCTCGCTGCTTCGCGCCCTCCACGTCCTTCATCTCTGCACCATGGACGTTCTTCCAGCCTCACCCCCACAGTCAGCGCCCTTTGGACCACCTCCTGCGTGCTTCGGGGCCTCTCCCCCCTTGCAATTTCATCCTTAACCGCTGAACTTAGACCCTCCCAGAAGAGGTCTCTGACAGGGGGCGAATCCCGATCCCATTCTAAAGCACTGACCAGCGCAAAAAATCGGGCGTGATACTGCCGGACGCTCGCCCTCCCTTGTTTTAGTCCATGAATCTCCCGTCTGGCAAGATCCACATCAATAGTAGACAAAAAACACGCATCCATCGCTTTGATAAAGGCATCTGCATTCTGAAGCGCCGGATCTTTATCCCTCCACAAATTGCGCAGCCAGGCTTTGGCATCCCCATGCAAATGGGACAATATGAACCCCACCTTCTCTTCCTCATCTCTGAAGTCTTTTGCCAGCAGTTGCAGTGCGCACATTACGTCTGCTCTAAAATTAGGGTACTGTTGCAAAGTCCCATCGAAGTGAGCCACAAGCCCTCCTGCTCTCCGTGCCAATCCCACGCCCTCCGGTCTGGGTCCCGGTTGCCCTTGCTTAACAAGCATTTCAAACCTGGCGTGTAGGTCTCTGTAGGCGGCTGTAGTCTCCTCCTCCCGTTTCTTGGAAGCCAATACCTCTGAGGACAACTGGGTCACTGCCTCTTGCAGCGCGGAGATCCTCTGTTCTTCCGTCATCTTGCTAACCTTTGTGAGCTCGCTTACAGACACCCCTCTTCCTCCCCTAGCGGCTTCTGCTCCCGCTGCGAGGTTTCAGGTTTCTGAAGCTTTGATTGAGACGGGTCTTACTGTCAGAGCTGCTACCAGGTCCCAGCTCACATAGGACCACGCCACACAGCGTCCACTTTAAAAGAGTCTTTATTGATTTACAGGTTTCATTTCCGAACTGCAGCGTGCAGCTCTACACCTTCTGCTCTAGGTCGGCGAAGACCCGTCTGAGTCCCCGCCTCTTGCACACCAGCTTAATACCCTAGCCTTGCTCCACCTCCTTCGCCTCTCCCTACGTCTCTGGGTCCTTCTGCCCCCCTGGGCCTCCTCCCTTCTACTCTCCTCTGACGCTGACCCCCCTGATCCTTCTGCCTCCTTGCGGCGGGCTTTAGGACCTGGCTCACTCTCCGGGCTGCTTACTGCTCCAGCTTCCGCTGCATTTGAACTTGGCGCGCGCGCCCAACTCTCTACTTTCCTCTTAACCGTTGCCTCGCTCTCTGAGGAGGGCGTGACCACCCCTGACTCGTGCCCTCCCTCCTGCTGACAGCCTCCGGAACCCGATGCCTGGCTACCTTCCTCCCTGCTGCTCTCAGTCTTGAGCGTGGGTCCCGACTTCCAGCTGCTGCCGCCCTCAGTTATGAGCGTGGGTCCCGACTTCCAGCTGCTGCTCTCTGAATCTCCTCTGTTCCCTTCCTCCTGGGGTGTCCCCCCGGATCCCCCCCTTGCTCTGCTCACTGGGGCTCCCTTTTGGGAGTCCTCTGACTCACTGCTTAGGCTTGGAGATCTCGGGTCGTCATCATCACTCATTCTCCCTTCGGCTTCCTCCCCCTCGCTCTCTGTTTCCACCCTTCTCTGCGTCTCTGCTTCTGAACCCCTGACAGGAACATTTGTTAAAGATACAGTTTCCCCAGATAATAAATTATTGGTTGGTTTGTTTTTCAAAAACAAAGGATCTCTTACATTCAAATTCTCAAAATACTTTCCCTAATCAGACAATCAACAGACCAAAATCCAAGCAGAAGGTGGTAGAATTAAAATGCAGGACATATTTGACAGGGATGGCTTGGTGGAGGTCAGGGATTAGTTTACTGAGCCATCATTGCTGTTAATTAGAAGTTGTTTGTGCCAAGTATTTGTTTCCTTTTGTTTTTTCTCAGTATTTTCTGCATTTCCATGCTAGTGTTAACATTTGTTTAGCTCCTCAACCAACTGCTAAGTGACCTGCATAATTCTTTCCAGCAGAATAGAATGCATTTATGAATATTGTCCTCGGCTGATTCCAGTTCCTTCTGTGCTCATGATGCAGTCATTAACAAATTGCCATACAAGCAGCATCTATTGGGTGTTTTGGTTTTTTTACATGCATAGCCATGATCCCACACTGAATCTCTTCTGCTTAAGCACACTAAAATCAGTGGACTTAAGTGAATCTGACTCTGTGTTGAGTTAGCTGTTACAATTGGGTTTCTTTGTCTAACTTCCTGAAATCTTCTATATTCAAATTAATAAAGGGAAATGCAAAAGATGAATATTTCAGTAACAATAACCAAGATATTTAAAAACTGAAAAGTTCAAAGTGCTGAAGTGTATTACCTTCTAAGATGCTTTTTGCCAGCAAACTGGGTGTCCGTACTTGCCTCTGATAGACTGCCTTGCGCTCAAAGTTGGCCTGTTTCCCTGTAAGCCCCTTCTTATCCTAGTAAAAAAAGGGGGGAGATGAAGTTTTAAAATCACCAGCTCCACAGATTGTTTCTTACCCCCTGATGAATCCCTGTTGTACTCTTTTTAAAATTGTGATATGAAAGAATAAGAAAACAACTTTTCCAAATTCATAAATTAGGGTTCGTTAATAATAATAGTCATGAGAATAATTGGCCCTGATTTTTATGAGTATTCTTCAACACTTACGCATGCTCTAAACACATTATTTAGAAAGAAGGGACTTTCAAGTCAAAGTGTTTAGGGCCCAGGTGTCAAGCTATGACTCTAAGCATAGTTTAGCACTCAGCTTCTGAAGAAGAGCAAGGACAATTATCTAGCCAGGGTCATGCATACAGCATATTCTCCTTTCCCTGCATACTCAGAAGTGTACAAGTGCAATAAATATACTCAATAAATATACATGGGATTGCAACCTTAAACATCAGCTGCTGACAGGAAAAAATTAAGTGTGTTTAGTTCTGCAAATGAAATAACATTAAAGACAGCTGAATTTGTCTGGGAAATGTTGAATGTGTTCAAATTCAGGGTGTTCCAGAAAAGACCAGAGGGGCAAGGGAAAATGAATATTTAAATTGGGGGGGGGGGGCTAATTGTGCATGATTCATCACTTCCCCCCAAAAAATCTAATGGCAGACTTCATTTTGTTAAACACTGACTGACAAAGATCTGACAGAGATTAACGCTGCTAGATCGAAAATTAAAGTGACTCCACATTTGATTGAGATATTCTGCGTATAGGAGGGTGTTTTAAGAAAAGTGCTCAAGTTCCTGAGGAGCAAGCTAAAAACAACGTTAACCGGGAAAATGTCGACTGTAAAATGGATTTTACAGTCTGGATTCGTTTGGCAACAAACCCAGATTCTACGTCTGGATTGGCTTGGCAAAGGAATTGTGCCTATCGCGCCTTTAATTGAATCATCTCTGAAGGCTGGAAAATCCTCGCAGGCAAGGCAGAGATGCATAGCAGCAGGGAAAGCTCGTCACTCAAGTCCTCGTGCCCGGAGTGAAGTCGCATCAGCCAGGCCAGACAGACCTGGTCAATGTGGGACCCAGATGCGCATTAAGTAGACCCCGGTCCTGCCACCTTAAGGCCAGAGTGAGTCACCACCGATTCACTGCCAAATAAATGCCAAACACACAGCCCCCACCCGCCCTATAGACCGGTTGGCTTGGAAGTGACATTTCCTTGCTTTCAAGAAGGGCGAAGATCCACGGCAGGAAATGGAATTATTTCTGAGCAAAGGCCGTTTAGATCGCAGCTCGCAATAGCGCTTAGCAGTTTACATCGCCCTGAAAGCGAGGCATCCCCTTCAGTCCACCTGGTTGCCTTTGTAGGGGAGAGAAAGAAACAGGGGGAGAAGGGGGTATTTGCGGAGCTTCCCCCCCCCCCACTTTGCAAAGCAGAAAAGCAGCGGGACATAGGGCTGGGGGAAGAGCTCTCCGCTGGGTCCCCGGGCCGGGCGCTCACCTCGGTGGCCTGCTGCCGGCGCAGCGCCACTTGCGCGGCCATGACGCGCTGCCTCTCCACCACCAGCAGGCAGTTGGCGCATTGGCAGTCCCGCCAGCGGCAGAAGCGCTTGTGGCCCTTGAGGCACGACACCACGCCGTGGTTGCGGCAGCGCGCGCACTTGGGCGTCCGGCTCAGCTTGCGCGCAGGCGGCTCCCCAGAAACCGCCGCCTCGACGGGCGGCTGCGTGCGGGGTGGCGGAGGCGGCGGAGGCAGAAGAACGCGCCCGCCCGCTCCTTCGCCTTCCTCGCGGTCGTCGTCGTCCTCTTCGTCGCCATCCTCCTCTTCCTCCTCTTCTTCGTCAGCGTCGTCGTCTTCGACAGCCTCCAGTCGAGGGCCAGGAGGCGGCGGCGGCGGCTCCATCCCGTCCGCGTCTTCCAGGCTCTCCACGTCGATTTCCCAGACGTCTCCGCCGCGGGGAACTGGCGTCCCCTCAGCCATGGCTCGCGCCGCGCGGCTCCCGCCTGCTCCTCCAGCTCGCTCACTGCAAGGCAGATATAGACAGATCGATCGATCTTTGGATTAGGCGCGCAAGAAGGAGAGCCGCATTTGCGCGCGCGGCCCTCCGTCGCCCGCTAGCCTAAGAGACACCCGCTGACTGTCAAGTCTCGCCCAAGTTCGGAGGGGTTTACTGTCGAGTAAGTGTGTGGTTCTGGGAAAAGACCCGAGAGGGTTTTTCTGGCCTCCTAACCTGCGCTCTTTTTCTCTCACGCGCCCAAATGCGCGATCCAGCTCTCGCTCCACTCAGTCTCGCCATCGCCCAGCGCTCAACACATTTCCTCACTGTAAGAGTTATTTTCCCACCACGCAAAATTCCGGCTCAGGGGCCGAGCGGGATTTCTGGCCCGACGTGCGTGCTTCTGGGGGTCCCACGGCGGGCACCCCCGCCAGCACGTATAGGGGATTCGCTCCTCCTGCCCCAGCGGGAGAGGGGGGACCGCATCACCACGGGGATCTCAGGTGTCGGGAAAGAGACCGAGGTGACGCCTGCTCCTTGCGCGCCTTTGGGGCAAGAGGAAGAAACGGCGCGCTTGGGCGCCGCAGCGCGAAGCCCACCAGAAGTCTCCTTGGTGGCTGCCCCCTTGCTCTGTCCCCAAAGGCCCGAGCGGGCTCTCCCTCTCGCCACAAGCCCCCCTGGACGAGGCAGCGCTTCGAAAGAGAAACTGACGGGATGCCGCTCACCTGTGACAGAGGACACTTTTGTCCAAAGGCCTTACATAAGCTTAGCGTGCGCGCGCACAGCAGAAAGGGTAACAAGCTGTAACAAGCTGTGTCCCCCCCAACAAAAGGCCACCACCCCCCGACAAAAATCCTGGCTACGCCCATGAACACAGGCGATGTGTTCGCTTCTCCAGGGATCGGTTTCTTTCTCCAAGGATTCTTCCTCCCCGGTCTCTGCTCAAGGCGCAAGAGCCCTTCGTAGGCACATGTCCCAAAGCAGTTTGGGCCAGTGTGTGGGCGCGTGGACTCTGAGCATGTGAAGGCTGCCTGGCTATTAAACTACATGCGAGCAGCCTTTTTTCGCCACTGCCCGCGCCTCCTAGGATTAAAAGCAGGACTCGATTGTATGATTTTACTTGGTACGCACCGTTTCTCTTAACACAGTGCTTTGTCGAAAGACCCTGCAAAATAGGACGCTTTTGGAAGCTTTTAATGTGTGTGCGTGTTACACTGTGTATATTATATATCACTCCTGTTGAAGTAAAGGTGATCATCCTGCCACGCTTTTTAAAACACTGAAAAGAATTTAATTTCATGTATTGTTTCCCTTGTTAGAGGCCAGTCTACTCGGAATAAAAACCACCTTCCGCTGCCTTTTCAAGGATGAAACTCTGGCAAAGTAGCAGCCGCCCCACTTGCAGTTCCTCCGAAAGACGCACACTGGTGTCCTGATTTGAGCTTGGAGACTGCTGGGGACTCCAGCTGCCACGCTAAGCACAACTTGTTAATTCTGAAAATCCCGTTGATTTACTGGATTTCCTAGTGCGCCACGTTGCTACGTTAGCTGGCTATAAATGCAATTAAAATAAATTAATACAAATCGGTGATTTGTAGATTGGTGGGTACCTTTCCCTCTAGTCCCAATCCCATTTTATTCAGTAACTATTTGTTGGCATCCGTCTGTCTCCAGAGACAATGGAAGTAAACTCACACTGTCGCAGAGTATGGTATGGCGAGAAGGAATGCTAGCTGGGAAAGGAACGCACCGATCTACAAATCACTGAAACGTTTACTTTGCCCAGCGTACACTAGCATAAAACTGTGTTCATTGTTAAGAGTATATTTCACGGTACAGAACTGCGTTGACCAGAAATTTGTCATGTGTTTTGGTCTTGCTGTCCAAACACAGAGAACCTTGCAGGTTTGGGGAGACATTCCCCCCCCAAAAAAAAAATTAAGGCAGGATAGATTCCCCCCCCCCAAATACCAGCAATCGCTGAACGAATCTACACCCTTCTATTTTCCAGCATGAAAGCAGTGGCTTCTTCCACTCAGCGCCGCGCAGGTGGAAAATGGCGATCTCAGGATGCTACAAAATATCCTCACCGCCTGTGGCCTTTGACACACTCGAAACTCATTTATACAAAAGTGACACTACCCGGTGTGTTTTGGGCTGGAGCCTTGCATGCGTGCAGATCCCAAAACGGGGGGGGGGGGAGAGAGAGAGAGAGAGAGAGAGAGAGAGAGAGAGAGAGAGAGAGACTTGGAATTTTGTTAAATCCGACTCAGCCTTATTTCCAAAAATCAAATTAGGGGGTGGGCTGTCGCTGCGTCTGGCAAGGAAAACTTATTCCCGATAAAGGAGAAGGCGCGCTCTGTTTTATTCCTTTTGCCACCTCCCCAATACACGCCACGACAAGCGGTTCCAGAAGAGCAAATTTCCACAGGTGCTCCAGGAAGAGGCAGAGAGAGATAGAGAAGAGAAAAGGCTACTGCTGAGCGTTATTACCATCAAAATGTAAAGAACCAGCCACGGTAGCGAGTGGCCACTCGCCTGGAGAAACTCTGGCCGTCTGGCTCCCTGTGCGCCAGCGAACAAGGGCGCACCCAACCGCGCGGCTCCCCACTCACCCAAGCGACGCGTCCTGGCCACGGCACCCAGTTCCGCCGATGCTGAGCTGCCTTGGGCGCGCGCGGAGAGGAAAGCCTCGTCAAAGCGCCGCCAGCTTCATCCCTCCGGGCAGCCTGCGCGCCAGACAAGTCTCCGCAGCTGCGATCTCAAGAGCCGGCTGGGAAGGGGCGCCCGATCTCCCTGCGGAGGAAGAGAGAGGATGAGGCCCGGGCACGAGTCTGCTAGGCTCTCCTGGCCACGAGCCGCGATGCGCGCAGCTGCTCCGCGGCCCTCTGCGCTGGCTGTGCGCGCGCCTCCCCCGCTGCCCGGTGTTATCCGTCCCAGGGCCCAGGACGCCCGGACACCCCATTGGTGGGTTGTCAGGCCGTACGCTCCCTGATTGGCTATCCGGGAATTCAAATAGCTCCTCCTCCTCCTCAGCTGCCCGCCCCTCCTGCTGTTTTTTTCCAGCTCGCCCGCAGCAGTTTTCTTTTCTCCTCATTGGAGGGTCACCTTTTATTTACCACCAGCAATAAAGGAGTTGTGCGTGAAAGACTCTGTTTGCGACCAAGGTCTGGAATATCATATATCATATATCATATCATGATATCATATTATATCATATATATCATATCACACACGCATGCTAACGAGAGGCTTGCGATGCAGGATTGAGGGGGTGAGCGTTCTTTTCAGAGGCCAAAAAGGAGCGAGGAGGACAGGCAGGAATATCTTCCAGAACTATAAAAGCCGCAGGGAGAATCCCTTACTGCAGCCCTGAGGTCGGAAGAATAAAAAGAAATCTCAGGAATCCGAAAACAATTTACAACCTCTGCAGCTAATGAGGATTTTTTCCCTTCTCAGATACTAACGATTAATTTATATATATATTTAAAATCCAGGCACCTGAACAAATAATATTATATTCCTAGCGTTCATATTTAATCTTCGCTTCAAAAAAAATCAGCGGCAACAGTGGGTTTGATCGGGACTGCTGCCAGTTAAATCCGGCGAACAAGTTCGTCGCGATCCAAGTTCCATTGGTCTCAGTGGGAACTAAGAGCAGTTAAGGGACAGTGAAATTCTGTGCAGAGGTGCCAACCTGAATGAAATATTGGGGTGGGGCAAGTCCTGCCCCGCATAATCGATCACAAGACAAGAGGCGCGCACACTATTTGAATGACAATGCCCATCAACTGGGGGGGGGCTCGGCCCCCTCAAATATCTTAGGGTAGGCTGAAGAGACCTCGGTCCCTAGCAGTTGGCTCCTACGATCCCATGCAAGCTTACTCAGAAGGAAATATTGTTGTATTAAACTGGACATACTCCCAGGTAAGTGTGCATATGATGGCGCTATTAGTCTGGATCCAACCCAAGATTTCCTACGGTGAAAATAAAAGTGAAATGTTTATTCTGTTTCCATTTTCTTCTTAGTTTGGTTTTGGTTTTTATTTTCCTTTAGAAAACGAAGACTGTAACTCTCCCTGGTGCGTTAATTTTTCTTTTCGAACGTAATTTATTTCCTACAAGTGGAAGAAACAGTTGAAAGAAAAAGGCCTTGTTTATTCTGAAATTATGAAAACAAAGAAACAGTTTGCGTCAAATGGAGTATTTAGATTAAATCAACATCGCTACTAGTTGTCGGTACAAATTATATATACAACGGTTTTATAACAAAATAGAATAATGTTTTCTATCAGCAAAATCATGACCTATGTTCAGAGACAGCTTTATACACAAAACACATAACTTATGTTTATACTATTTATATATCTATATCTTTTGCAGGGTCATATATACATACAAACAAACGCCAAGAAAACTGCCTAATCTTCGTCGCTTGACTAAACTTTTTAGTTTAGGGAACAAATGCTCTCGGGTTAGCATTTTAATAGCACAGGTTGTCCCCGTGTGTGAATATTTATATGCCTGTAGAGTTTAACATATACCCCCCCCCTTTCTGTTAACAGTAACAACAGAAAGACAAGGTGTGTTTAAACCCACCCACCCCTTATAAAACGCGCATATATTCTTTGTCACAATCTGTTCTAGGTATGACCAGTGAAAGTCGGTCTTTAAAAACCTTCTGGAAAGCGGGCGATCCATCACCCCAGATGTTCATTGCCTTCATCCTTTGGCCGAGACAATGGTTTATTTAATAAATCAGTATTAGCTGTGTGTTTGTTTGTGTTCACAGAACTGGTCCAAATTAAGACTAACGATAGTTGTCAACTAAGGACAGTTCTCAAGGCAAGAAATGAGTGTAAAAAAAAAAATAAAAGCATAGCAAACACTCCTGGTCCCTGAAAGACATGGGTATTCTCCAGTTACTGCTGTTTTTTGGTGGAAATGAAATGGAAGTGATTTTTCTCTCTCTAAGTGATTGCAATGGGAAGAGCGACCGATGCTACCGATATTTTATTACAGTGGTACCTCGGTTAAGTACTTAATTCGTTCCGGAGGTCCGTATTTAACCTGAAACTGTTCTTAACCTGGAGCACCACTTTAGCTAATGGGGCCTCCTGCTGCTGCTGTGCCGCCGGAGCACAATTTCTGTTCTCATCCTGAAGCAAAGTTCTTAACCTGAAGCAATATTTCTGGGTTAGCGGAGTCTGTAACCTGAAGCGTATGTAACCTGAGGTACCACTGTACAGTGGTATCTGCTCCTACGCCAAAGCAGGATTACCGATAATATTTCCCCCCCAGTGATAGAACTAGGAATGCCAATCTGACCGCACCATCCTTTCGATTGTTAAATAGCTCTCGTCCGCTTTTAAGCAACGCCGGTCATATTCGCCAGCAACAATGAGGCAAAAAAGGGGGGGAGGGGGTTTCAGCATCACGTGTGAAAAGAGCCACCTGCAGCCCAACCCAAAGCATGGCTATTCAGAGGCAAATCCCACGGAGATTATTCCACCAGTAAAGATGCATAGGGTTGAAACCAGACAGTGGCTGCTGAAAGCGCGCCCGATCCTAGAGAGATATTCGCAAGTGTGTCTCCTGCGCATAAAACTTCAGCCAGGGAATCAAGGAGGCTGCCACAAAAAGTCCCTGGATTTACTGGCTAAAAGAAATGATTTCCCTTGGGATCATCTCTTTGCCTAGTGGCCATCTCAGAAGAAATAAAGTTCTGATAGCAATGGCATAACGTCGTGGAAAGCAACAACAAACGCAACATGAGAAAGAAGGACCAGGTAGAAATTTCACTAGAGGAACGGAGGGGGCCACATTCAGATTGATACGGGTGAATTATTACAGGGGAAGTCTCCCTGTGGGAGGCAGAGCGCACAGCGGCCGTTCTCACCCATCTGCAGGTATGACGTCGGCTGGGGCGAAATGACGTCACAGCCACCCTACCCCCTCTTGCAGAAGGAGGATGCTTTGCCCCGCATCCTGTCTGCTAGAAGGAGCATCCGCGCATCCACCTTTCAGAACATGTGGTTTTTTCCACGCTTGGAAGGAAGCGCGCTTGGTTCCTCGTGGGTCTCCCTCCTCCCTAGTAAATACCCTCAGACTTTGCCTGGAGAAACTGCGCGCCTTTGAGCCAGGCTGTCAAGGTGCGCCCATGGTCAGGATGCCGCTCCTTTGGAGTTCGCTGTTTCACCGCAAGAAAAGTAGAGGCTGCGGCGGGGAGAGGGGCGTCGTCCTCTTCCCCCCAAAGTTCTTTCTTATTCCTCTATCCTTTTCCCAAACCGCCTCTCGCCCCCACTGGTTTCGTAAGCGATTTAAGGAACAACAAGAAACAAGGTTGGAGAGTTCTGTATAACCCAAAACGAGTTTGCAAGACAGAAGTGAGCAGGGACTGGGGGAGGGGGACTCCTAGCGTTGTTCCATAAATACAAAACAAACACAATAAAAAGCTGAGCGATCCTCGGCTGCGATTGACTTTAAATACTTGTTATCTAGAGTGAAAACAATTCCCGTCCGTGGGCGTTTGTGTACTATAAACGCCTCGCCCGGAGGGAGGCAGGATCCGAGGAAGCAGCAACAGCCACGGATGATGAGATCAACCTCCGATTCGGACTGGACAGTTTTCTTTCCGGATAAAGCGTGAGTAGGGGGCGGGGGGAAAGGCTGCGGGATCCGCTCGGGCTACCGATCCGATCCTCCGTCCGATTCGTCTTTAAAATACCTGAAAGCAGCGAGCTTTCGGGTTGCACAGAAGTCCTCGTCAGGCCGAAGAAGGGCTTGGGATTGACCCTCAGTAGAAAATCCCTCACACATCCAGCTGTACGCGCTTTCACGCTACCTCCACAATATCCACCCTGCTTCCTCCTGATTCCGCAGAGAGAGCAAAGTTATTTTAAATCCATCAATCAGTCAGAAACTGGAATTTACGGAGATCGCGACAGAGCAACTGCAATACTTTCTGGGGAAATCAGCGGGACGCGTCCGGGGTAGCCAATGTGAGCGCGCGCGCGCGCGTGTGAACGTGTTTTAGACGTGTTTTAGGGTCAAATGCTCTAGGAGCAAAACGAGAAAGAAAGGGGAGGGATGCTTTTGATCCTGAATAAGAGGGGAAACCGTTCCCAACCGAAGCTTTGAAAACGACTCAGCGTCCTCTGGAATCTTTCAAAATCGTTTCCGCACCCCTAATTTCTACTAGCAGGGAACAAATCCCACCCCGAATTTAAGTGGGGTTACTTTTGCCACTCGGCTACCAACCCCTGATTTGCCCCTCACCCCCTCTGGGCCAGTCCTCCGGAGAAATAGGGAAGGGTCCATTGCGATCCTGAACGAGGTCTGCTGTGAGCGCAGCGCTATCAGTTCCACGGAGTCCCGACGCAGTTAGCAAGCCTGACACGCAAATCCCTGTTCAGACGTGGAACGGAACCAAGGGGTAAAATCTGGGCTGCTCCATTTCAGAGTGCTGGATCCCGCTTATACAAACCAGATTGCAGGGCAGATGGGTATCCAAATTCCTTTCCCGTGAAACACCTGGGGGTTTTCGGTGAAAAAGCATGCCAAAAGGTATCGGTTTATATTTGCACCTTCGGCCTGAAGCGAAATAGTCCCGGAAAAACGCCACCACTTGATTCTACCACAGGCATATAAACGGGGTCAAAGAGCCTCGAGGTGGGCGAATCGTTGCTCAACATTGACATGGGGGGATCAGGGGGCAGCCGCCCTCCTAAATCAAGTAAATAAATAAAAATACTTAACTAACTGACCAATTGTGTCGCAGATAACTCGATTCTGCCTCCCCAACATCAAGCCTGCCTGCCCCCCCAAAAAAAATACCATCTTGGCTACGCCCATATTGCTCAACCTTGTGCTTGAAGATCCCTACAGATTACAGATATTAACGTTTTATATCAATTGACTTGGGTGTAAATATTGATAGGCAAGCGAGAAATGAAACTGTAGGGTCAGTTTCCTGTACGGATGGAGTCTGAAGAGGCGCCTGCCTGGAAAAGGCAAGCAAATTCCACCTTGAACTCACCTGCTTAGCAAAATGTGCCTCTTCCCGCCTGGCTCTTTAAACTCCACGGCTGCAGCAAGCCCCGCCCACAAACTTACCTGGCGAGCAGGAGGGAGGAAATGACTGCTAAGCCAAGTCCAGGGTGTGGCTGTCGGATAGAAAGCCCACAGTTGCCTTCAGGGCTGGAATCAGCATTCTGCATCTGGCAGCCTTGGGGAACTGGTACCGCCCCCCCCCCACTGTAGCCAGGATTTTTTTTGGGGGGCAGGCCTTTTGTTAGGTGGGGCAGAACCTCAGTTAGCTATTTACAGTGGTACCTCGGGTTAAGTACTTAATTCGTTCCAGAGGTCCGTTCTTAACCTGAATCTGTTCTTAACCTGAAGCATCACTTTAGCTAATGGGGCCTCCTGCTGCCGCCGCACCACCAGAGTACAATTTCTGTTCTCATCCTGAAGCAAAGTTCTTAACCTGAGGCACTATTTCTGGGTTAGCGGAGTCTGTAACCTGAAGCGTATATAACCTGAAGCGTATGTAACCAGAGGTACCACTGTATTTTCATTGATGGGGGGCCTCTCCCTGCCCACCCCCACCCCCTTGACTACACCCATGCCCAGTGATCCTTGCCCTGGGACAGTTGTATTAAATTTGTTGCTGCCCTCAGCTCAGAGCTCCAAATCTGGCAGCGGGTATAAGCACGTTTAAGTTTCCCACAATAGCCCCAACATTAGGGTGGGAAAGCACAGACCCAGGAACTGGATGAGGCCCTTCCAGATCTCTATCCCAGGGGGTAGGCAACCTTAGGCCCGGGGGCCAATCACCTAAATCTGGCCCAAGGATGGTCCGGGAATCAGAGTGCTTTTACATGAGTAGAACGTGTCCCTTTATTTAAAATGCATCTCTGGGTTATTTCTGGGGCATAGGAATTCGTTCATTCCCCCCCCCCAAAAAAAATATAGTCCATTCCCCCCCAAGGTCTGAGGGACAGTGGAAAAGGTTGCTGACCCCTGCTCTATCCAGTCCTTGTGTCTTTCCCCAGGCCCCACACCTCACTCCCCCCGTATGACACCCTCCTCAAGTGTTTTTGCCTGGCTAGAATGTGGGGTATCTAGAAGGAGCAGTCAAGTCCAACGTTTCCTGTTTGCTAGAATGGGTGTTCAGCGGAATATGGGTCCAGCAGGGAGGACTTCCTGTCAGATCTGTGGGAGCCACTTCCCCCTGGGTGCAACCAGGTAGAGATGGGAGTAACTGATATAAAAGGCTCCACACCAGTGTGGTATTGTGGTTAAGAGCGGTAGACTCGTAAACTGGTGAACCGGGTTCGCTTCCCCGCTCCTCCACATGCAGCTGCTGGGTGACCTTGGGCCAGTCACACTTCTCTGAAGTGTCTCAGCCCCACTCACCTCACAGAGTGTTTGTTGTGGGGGAGGAAGCGAAAGGAGGTTGTTAGCTGCTTTGAGACTCTTTAAAGGTAGAGGTAAAGGGACCCCTGACCATTAGGTCCAGTCATGACCGACTCTGGGGTTGCGGCGCTCATCTCGCTTTATTGGCCGAGTGAGCCTGTGTACAGCTTCCGGGTCATGTGGCCAGCAGGACTAAGCCGCTTCTGGTGAACCAGAGCAGCGCACGGAAACGCCGTTTACCTTCTACTTGCACTTTGACATGCTTTCAAGCTGCTAGGTTGGCAGGAGCAGTGACCGAGCAATGGGAGCTCACCCCGTCGCGGGGATTCGAACCACCGACCTTCTGATTGGCAAGTCCGACGCTCTGTGGTTTAACCCACAGCGCCACCCGCTGTGGAGTCCCTCAAAGGAGTCCCTTTGAGACTCCTTAGGGTAGTGATAAAGTGGGATATCAAATCCAGAGTATTCTTCTTCTTACATGCAGCTTCTGCTGCTGCATCTCTACAGAGAGGTAGCTAGCTGTTGAGTCAAAAGATTCAGACTCCATTGTCCACATATATATAATAATATAATAATAATTTCATTATTTATACCCCACCCATCTGGCTGGGTTTTCCCAGCCACTCTGGGCAGCTCACAGCATATCCAAAAACATAATAAAAAACACCAGTCCTTAAAGACTTCCCTAAACAGGGCTGCCTTCAGATGTCTTCTAAAAGTCAGGTAGTTGTTTATTTCCATGACATCTGATGGGAGGGTGTTCCACAGGGAGGTTGCTACTGCTGAGAAGGCCAGTTCCCTATAACTTCACTCCTTGCAGTGAGAGAACCGCCAGAAGGCCCTCGGCACTGGACCTCAGTGTCCAGGCTGAACGATGGAGGGTGGAGGTGCTCCTTCAGGTCTGGACTATTCTTCCATTCCTTCACCATTTTATTTTATTTTTAACTTATTTATTGATACTTATTCATAGGTATACAAAAGTGCATACCCATTACGAAGTATCTTTTTATAATATACAGTGGTACTTCGGGTTACACACACTTCAGGTTACATACACTTCAGGTTACAGACTCCGCTAACCCAGAAATAGTACCTCGGGTTAAGAACTTTGCTTCAGGGTGAGAACAGAAATCATGCTCCGGCGGCACGGCAGTAGCAGGAGGCCCCAATAGCTAAAGTGTGCTTCAGGTTAAGAACAGTTTCAAGTTAAGTACGGACCTCCGGAACGATTAAGTACTTAACCTGAGGTACCACTACTAAGATAAGACAGCTACTTAGTCTAAAAAAGAAGAAAAGCCATTAAAAAAGAAGAAAAACAAGACAAGGAGAGACCTGGGGGAAAAGGACAAAGACCTATTCACGGTAGCTTCCGTCAGATAGGGCATCAAGTGTGCTCAGGCCAAAACTTGGGAAAGAACATTTGTCAGCCTCATCCAGGGCTGACCAGGGCTTAGACAGGGTGATCTGACCATTATTCAGTTTATTGTTTTGTTTCCATCTTCATAAGGTGTAACCTAGAACTTTCTGGGGACGTGGGTGGCGCTGTGGGTGAAACCGCAGAGCCTAGGGCTTGCTGATCAGAAGGTTTGGCGCGACGGGGTGAGCTCCCATTCTCGGTCCCTGCTCCTGCCAACCTAGCAGTTTGAAAGCACGTCAAAGTGCAAGTAGATAAATAGGTACCGCTCTGGCGGGAAGGTAAACGGCGTTTCCGTGCGCTGCTCTGGTTTCATCAGAAGCAGCTTAGTCATGCTGGCCACATGACCCAGAAGCTGCACGCCAGCTCCCTCGGCCAATAAAGAGAGATGAGCGTCCGCAACCCCAGAGTCAGTCACAACTGGACCTAATGGTCAGGGGTCCCTTTACCTTTATCACTTTCTGACTCCTATTGTTTGCCTTGGTTTATTTATTTGTTGCATTCATCCAAGCTGCTCCTAGGTGGCCTCCATGGTTCTATTCCTCCCCGCTCCATCCTCACAACAACGCTGTGAGGGAGGTTAGGCT